>NW_015505190.1:3208259-3318791 GCF_001515645.1 Sinocyclocheilus grahami | reverse complement strand
CTGTTTTAATCATTCTCGGGGACTTTAATAAAGCAAATATCTCCCCCGTGAACTGCCAGAATACAGACAGCACATCACATGTCCCACCAGAGACAGTAATATAGGGACAATATGGCGGCGCGTTCACACGCTGCGGCTTCTCTCTCTCCCGCTGGGGATTTCAACCATGCAGACTTAAAGAGTGTGTTCCCAAAAATACACCAACACATAGACTTTCCAACACGGGGAAACAATACTCTGGACTTTGTTTACACCACCCAGAGAGGAGCTTACAAGGCCCTTCCCCTCCCCCACCTCGGTGCCTCAGACCACATCACTGTCATGCTAATGCCTGCATACAGACCGCTCGTTAAAGTCACCAAACCAGTTCATAAACAGATACAAGTGTGGCCGGAAGGGTCGTCAGAGGCTCTTCAAGACTGTTTTAACACCACTGACTGGAATATGTTTAAGCAGGCTGCCACATACAATAACACCACAGACCTCCAGGAGTACTCAGAGACTGTCACTGCCTACATCACCAAGTGCATTGATGATGTAACAGTCACAAAGACCATCACTGTCCGGGCCAACCAGAAGCCGTGGCTAACAGGGGAGGTCTACGGACTCCTGAAGACGCGGAACGCTGCCTTCAGAGCTGGAGATGAGGTGGGCTTGAAGACAGCTAGGGCCAACCTTTCCCGCGGCATCAGGAAGGCAAAAAGTCAGTACTCCAGGAGGATAGCCCATCATTTCAGCAACAGCAGAGACACTCGGAGCCTGTGGCAGGGGATACAGACCATTACGGACTACAAGCCCCCACCACGCACCTGTGACAGCACCATGTCTCTGCTGAACGAACTGAACATCATCTTCACTCGCTTTGAGGCACAAAACAGCACCACTGCACAGAAGACTCCACCTCCTCCCGGCGACCAGGTGATGACGCTGTCCCCGGACAGCGTGAGGAGATCCCTCAGCAGGATCAACGCACGCAAAGCTCCGGGTCCTGACAACATTCCTGGGCGTGTACTGAGAGACTGTGCAGTGGAACTCACCGATGTCTTCACAGACATTTTCAACATCTCGCTAAGTCAGGCTGTTGTCCCCACATGCTTCAAAGCTACCACCATAATTCCAGTCCCGAAGAAGTCGTCTCCATCCTGCTTCAATGACTACCGTCCAATTGCACTTACCCCCATCCTCATGAAGTGCTTTGAACGGCTAGTCATGCACCACATCAAGTCTGCCCTCCCCCCCTCCTTGGACCCCTTCCAGTTTGCATATCGGTCCAAACGCTCGACCGATGACGCCATCGCCACTACCCTCCACTCAGCACTCACACACCTGGACAAAAAAGACTCATACGTCAGAATGCTGTTCATAGACTTCAGTTCAGCATTCAACACAATCATCCCTCAACAGCTCATTCACAAACTGGTCCAGCTGGGGCTCCGGCCCGCAGCCCCCCATTCCTGGAGAGGAAATCTGCCACGACCATCTGCGCCCCCGGCCTGTGGATCACCTTGAACTTAAATGGCTGGAGAGCCAGATACCAACGAGTGATCCGCGCATTGGTATCCTTCATGCGGTGGAGCCACTGCAGGGGCGCGTGGTCCGAACAGAGCGTGAACTCCCGGCCCAGGAGATAATAGCGGAGGGTGAGAACCGCCCACCGGATCGCCATACACTCCTTTTCAATGGTGCTGTACTGATGTACAGCACCGGCCGTTCCTCACCCTCTATCTCCTGGGCCAGGACTGCTCCAAGCCCCCTGTCCGATGCGTCCGTCTGCAGCAAGAAGGGGAGAGAAAAATCAGGAGAGTGCAGAAGCGGTCCGCCACACAGAGCAGCCTTTACCTGGGTCAAAGCCTGCTGGCACAGCTCCGTCCACTGGACCGGGTCTGGGGCTTCCCTTTTAGTAAGGTCAGTCAGCGGGCTGGTGAGGTCCGAATAATTAGGTACAAACCGTCTGTAATATCCCGCCAGCCCCAGGAACTGCCTTACCTCCTTTTTGGTCTTGGGTCTCGGGCAGGCCGCAACCGCTGCCGTCTTACTCATTTGGGGACGCACCTGCCCGTGGCCCAAGTGGTTTTGTTCTGTCACTGTCATTCTGTTACACTGTGGAAGCTTCTGTCACGAAAACAAATTCCTGGCAATAAAGCTCATTCTGATTCTGATTCTGACCTTTCTATCAAACTTATCTAGCATTATCAAGATGAATTTGTTATAACACAGTATAACTCTGAGTTCTTGTCATATTTTATTACCATTTTCTAAACTATAGCAGAGACCGACAAAACAACCAATTTGTTTTTCAACCTAAATTAGAATTCAGATACTAAAATGGAGTCAGATTGAGTTAAACCTAAATTGAATAACACTGCGCGCTGAAAAGACCGAACACGCAAGAGACCTTCATCCGCCACTGGATACCTTCCTTGGGCCAAGTGCGCTGACCTTACATGTTGAAGGTGTCTGAATAAATTTTGGTTTGACTATCTATTTGATAAATGAAGTTAACCAACTAACATTATACATACCATTTTGGTTTCTGTACCCAATATTTAAAAAAAATGTACAAATACAATAAAAATACCGGTATTGGCATCGGTATCGGCAAATACCAAAAATAGAAGTATCGTATCGGGCGAGTACTGGAAAAAGTGGTATCGGTGCATCCCTATCAGTAATCAATGGCAGTGAAAATTACCTCAGAGGTCTTCAGTTTGAATTTTATTATAATATTCTTGCAATGTTCGTCTTGTACATTATAACTACTATTTCTTTTTTACAGGTAAAATAATTTGACTTCAAATCAATATTTCATGCACAAGTATCTATTTCTTTGGTGAGTAGTCAAGTAATTAGAGGGATGATGTAGGCCTACATGTTATTTTGTGACAACGCCACCCCTAGGCGACAACGACCAGCTGACTGTACATTACTCTTTACATTGTTTACTAGTTCAATGCTCATTATTCAATGCTTTGTCCTACACAATTCCTCCTGCTGACATGAGGGAGCTCCGCAAGAACAACTCTCTGTATCTTTCAAATTAGACATTGTTGATCACAGGTCATTTCATTCTCTCATACACAAGACCGCCGACATCCAAAAGATCACAGGAATTCGGCTGCGAAAAACTCGTCTGAAAAAGTTAAGAGGGAGTGAAATCATGTGCATGACATCCACACACACAGGGAGTCTCACATTTAGAGGTCATGCTCCTCACCATGTCCCCCTGGTCCCTCTTCCTCTCAGACTTATTTTATTTCAAATAGTTATATCCTTCACTTTTTCAAGGAATGGAGTTGAAGGTCACGTCTCTAAAGGCTTAAGCCCGTTTGAAAGAGGACGTGTATGACATTTGTGGGTGAGGGTATGTGCGCAGACGTGTGTGTCTGAGGGAAAGAAGTCTCACACTCAGTAATCACACCTCTGTGGTGTAATCAGTGTTTTTCAGGCAGCACAACAAAACAGATTTACCAGATGTATACAACCATCCTCATGTGTACGAATGAAAAGTTTACAAAGAGGTCATACACACTTCTAATGTCCAAAAGGTGGCATTGAGCAAGGTCATTTGTGACCGATACATTTGCCATTTCTGCAGGTTTTATCTAGAATTTTTGTATGTGCGTTTTTAATTTTTATAGAATGCAAGTCTTTTTTTACATTTCTTGCCATGTACAAAAGCTAGTCACAGTGTGGTTATGGTCATGCTAAGGTCACAAAATGGATACCTACTCCACTTAAAGTGGATTCCGCTTTAAAAATTCTAAAGTGTTTTGGTGCTGGCCAACTGATGATGTGAAAAATCCACAATAGTGCACAGCATGTTCATCCAGAACCCATTTTCTTCAAGATAAGACCATTATCGACATGGTGAAAGCTAAAAGGGTTAACGCCAACTGTAAACAGAACAATTCACTGATTCAAAACAAGCAGATGAATCACATCATTTCCTATAACTGAAGCTGCGCTGCGAGCAACTATGTTGTCAGATATGGCTCTAAAATAAATTCAGTACATAAAACCACTGAGGTTAGTGTTTCAGTGAAGAGGGATATTATCAGAGTAACAACCTAAATTTACATCACAATAACATTTTGTCTGACTTCACATGACTTGAAGATTGATGCACCATACTGAAGCTTTATTTGTTTGTTCTAAAAGCATTTGATTTGATATCCAAAGCTTAATTTGAACAAGAAACACATGATTATAGCTCATATTTTATATAACCTTGCTTACGAAATAACAGACTTGAGGTAGAGCACAGATTGTATTCATGAATTTGTTTCATTCCTTTCATTCATTTGAATAACGTCAAAAGTGACTTTTATTTCTGTAAAACAAAATAAAATCCAAAGTTCATGAAGAATGGGACACCGTATTTTGTTAAGTGCAATTCATTAGATTTTTCCAAAGCAAAAGGATCAAAATACACGGTTTTGAAAAGCCACAGTGCAACACAAAGCTTTGTTTCGTCATCACTAGAGTAAAATGCAAGTTGTTTGGGCTATTTGTATGATATTTTTATGGTGATTTGAGTCCTTTTTGAAGCTTGAAGGCCTCAATCCCTATTCACTGTAATTAAAAAAAGCGACCAGTGCGATTCTTCAAAATGTCTTCTTTTGTGTTTCCCAAAAAAACGAACTCTTTGAACTGGTGAGTAAATGATTACGAAATCTTCATTTCTCTGAGAACTAAGCCTTTAAAGAAGAATCACTGTCTTGAACTCCTGTGGCTTGGTCAGAATCATTTCTTTGGCAACTACCATGAATACTTTCAATAATGTGAGAAAAGCAGCAGACACGGGTAAAATATGCACATGGCTCTCTGTTTTAAAAATACTGTTATTAGCAGCTTGACTGCAGCAGGACATATACATAGTGTGAACATGTTTAAACACATTTTTATAGAATGGCATAGCACAGTCCTTGGCATTCAGAGCTGATATCTTCCTGTCTGCATCCTCGCCAAACAGGTCACAAAGAGCAATGCCGTTGGAGAACAGAAAAATAAGGCTGTGATGAAAGAAAAATAAAAGATAAACAAAACCAACAAACTTTTGAGCCAACGGTGAGACACTTCAGATGGGCTCTCAGACCCATCATCATTTCGTAATGGAACTTGAAAACACCAGGCAAAGAAAGACAGGAACAACAGCCTTACAGTTAGAGAGGTGGTGATACAACAATACAACAGGGAGAGTGAGTGAAAAAGATAGAGGGGGTAGAAGAAGATGAAAAGAATGGGGTCTGATACGCTTCAGTGGAGATGTATACATTGCTTTCACGTTACCCAAGAAATGCAATCTGGGGGTGTGAGAGTGTGTTTGGTCACCATACCTGAAAGGACAATGCAAGACACAAAATAATACAGAGTATGTGCACACATAAGATGAAACGCTCTTGGTACACACTGAAGAAAGTGACAAAAAAATAAAAAATACACACATCACCAGAAGGTACTATAAAAAATATGTGTGTGTGTGTGAGTATGTGCAAATTTTAGCTGGAAGCAGTTTAAAATTAATTAGTTTATTACACAGCTTTTCACTTCACAAAACATGAATTGCTGGACTGGAGTCTTGTGAATTACTTGTGGATTATTGTGATGTTTTTAATCAGTGTTTTGGACTCTCATTCTGACAGCACCCATTTATTGCAGAAGATCTGCTACATTTCTCCAAATCTGCCCCAATGTAGAAACAAACAACATCTTGGATGACCTGCAGGATGAGTAATTTTTTTTTTAGCAAATTTTTCATTTTCACCTTTCCCAAAAGAATTGTTAGCTAACTATGGTCTCAAGTTTCATTGCTCTCTTGGTAAGGCTGGAACTTGTGACCATAGTTGCTTTTGGGAAAGCGAAACCCCAGAGCGATACAACATTTGCCAGTGTTGTTGGACTGTATCAGCTTTTGGAATGACACTCAGCCAATCAAATGTTTATAGAAATATATGTCTTCATATTGCCACAGTTCTCAGGGAAATCAATCTACAAATTACTTACTTAAGCCCTATTCGGATGGGATTAGTTTTACAAGGGTAGATGGGGTAACATAATTTAACCACAGGACTTCTGCTATGTTAATGGCCAATTCGCACGGGATAAGAAATCGCAGTAAAACTAAGTGGGAGGAATAACTCGATTTACGCACTGCCATCACCTCCCTGTCATCATGTGCCACACTGAACGATTTATAAATTAAATGATTGCATTCTGTTGGTAATTGTCATTTAACTAAAGCCAACAGGAGTTTTGTGCCTCTAACAAGCACTTGCAACCTTCTTTTTCATCTGAATGCTATGCGTCATCATATGTGGAAACACTTTAGGTTTCTCACAGACCTGTTCCACCACTTAGAACGCAACTATATGCTTCTCCAAGAAAAACTGTAGAAAACTACATTCAAACAGGAAATAATGGAATATTTATGCATATATCTACAGCTGCTCTATTTGCACAGGATTAGCATTACCTGAGGTAATTTTTCCAGACCTTTTTTACAAAAGGTAAATGTCACTGTAATCTTTACTGACATTGTCGGTAATGATTACTGAGATGGTACATTCGGATGGGACTACAATCACTTAGAAGCTTCGGTAATAATTACGTTGCCCCACCTCTCTTTGTGAAACAGATTCTGTCCGAATATGGCTTTACAGTTGTTTTTACATTAAATGGTGGAGACACTTCACCTTTATATATGTTCTAAATAATATCACACAGCAAGGGTGTTGTTGTTCCGTATGCCACAAATTTGCTAATATTTAGTTATTTAGACTGTGTAATAATGCTTTTATACAAGTCAATAAAAGAATTAGGGATGCTCCGATCCGCCTTTTTCGCTTCCAATACCGATTCCGATACCTAGGGTTCAGTATTGGCCAATACCGATTCGATACCAGTGAAGTTTTTTTCCCTCATTTAAATAAATGTAGAATTTATATATCTCTGTGTGTGGAACTGATAATCATTCTTTCACAATCTACTAGATACAGACTACTTCATCATAAAGAAAAATAAAATAAACATGAAAAAATATAGGCCTATGTATATTTATAATCTATGACAAAAATGTATCATAAACTAGGTTAGTGGATAATTCGGCAGCAAAAGTTATTCTAGAAAAATCAGTGCACAATAATTTTAGAAATCCAAACATTTAGTGAAAAAACTATTTTGTGGGGAACAAATAAAAGTGTTGCAATAAATATGGTAAAGTGTTACACATTGCTATTTGTATTATTATAAAATCCATTCATTAAAAACATTCATGAATGTATTTATATATATATATACACTAATATGTAGCTCACATTAAGCTATGGTATGGCTTCAGAAGTAACACAGAATAATTCGCACAATCTAAAAATTTTTTTTTTTAAAACTCGGATTTGGATCAGTCCTCTCTGACCGATACCAGATCCGAGAAAAATGGCACTATCGGAGCCGATACCCGATATGAATATCGGATCGGCGCATCCTTAAAAAGAATCAGTGGTTTTGAGCAAATTGGTTGAGTGGATGATTCAATGACTCACTCATAAAGACAGAAGACAGTTGGTTTGTTCTTTACTGAATCAGTGTTTTGAATGAATTGGTTGAATAATGACTCAGTGATTAATTCATAAAGGGAATCACTTGTTGCCACCTACTAGGGTTACAACGTAACCTGCACATCTTATAAGATAAATCTCAAAAATAAAAATAAAATAAAATAAATAAATACATAATTACAACTTTTTATCTCATAATTCAGACTTTGTGAGATACAACATTGCAATTATTTATTTCTTTATTTTCTGTGACTGGCTACCATACAAACAAGCAGGGGTGTATTTCCCAAAAGCATCATTAGCTAACTATGGTCTCCAGTTCAACTGAACTCAATTGGTAATGACGAAATTTGCGACCATATTGCTTCTGGGAAATGCGCCCCAGAATGATACCAAATTTCCCAGTGTTGTTGGACTGTATCAGCTTTTGGAACAACACTCGGCCAATCAATTTCACAGACCAGAACTAGCTGCTGTATAATAGTGTTCATAGAACATTGCCTTCTTAGACAACAATGAATTTATTAGAACTTCATCATATGCACAATGTTTTCATCATTAGAAGAGACATCATTTCATTTAAGACATGAGATGCATAGCCCTTTCATTATTTCATTGACGGTGTTCTTTAAGGCTTTTCACAGATTTACCCTCAGTTAAACCAGGACAACAGACTCCCTTCAGTATGAACTCAGCTCAGTCTAGTTATACAGATCCCCAAAGCCTAACCCGCTCGATTTCTGAAATATACATTTGCAATAGAAATAAAATATGATGTCTGTACTAAGAGACCTCTAAAATAAGATCCTTAGAGGGGACCAGAGCTCTCAGCTTATCACTGTTAAACTATCATGAGTGTGATTGACAGATACTTAACTTCACTTAACCCGGCCCACTAACTACCCCTCTGCTCTGTTTAAGAGACATTCAAATGCACCTCAGTTTTACAAGAAGATTGGATTGAGTTTTAAAAGGTTGGTTTCTTCAAAAGGCATAAAACATTACACAAATCTATCTCAAAGACTTATGGGAACCGTCTCCAAGCACCTTGAGGTACATATTGGAAGCGTATGCAAATTGACCCAACTTACCACGAAGCATGTCAAATTTCTGATGTGTGCATTAAAGACGGTAAAACGGGCTGCACCTCTCTGTGTCGTTAATGTAAATCACACCATTAACCAGATGACTATGTAGGCCGCGGAGAGCTGATGGAATGGAGCATAAATCACCAGATAAAGGTTCAATCAGTGACTGTAACTCTCCGTTTTTCTCATTGGGTCTCACTTTTACTCTCTCTTTCCAAAGTGCCACTTGAAGGTAGTTAATGGAACCGCTGCCTCTAAAAGTTTATCCTTTCCATTCACCTCCGGTTGAGCTGCCTCATTACTGAAAAATGTTTCACTTGCCCTTTTCTATCTCTTAAATTCAATCTAAAAAATAACAGCCTTGTACGAGATTGAACCATTTCCCTTCTCCCCTGCCTGGCACATGATCTTTAAGGAGAAAATGGGCAAAATTTACTTCTTTTTCACTCAAACATGGCTGTCTTTTAAGGGGTTTCCAGACCTGAGCTTCCTTGAGATGCTACTAAATCCTGTCATCTAGTCTTACATTATATTTCCAAAGGACAATGTACAAAAAATGTAACAAAATCCGGAGTCCTTTTCTGTTGACCATGCAACAACCAATCAAAAATTATATGATATAAATTCAATATAATATTTTATATAATTATATTATAATTATCCTAAAGTGTCATAACATTTGAGCATGTCACTATCCTTTTACTACAGTGCCATTTTAAAAGACTTTCCACACTATAGTACTATACTTGAAAAAAGTCTGCACACTCCACCAAAAATCACATGCGAGATAAAAGATTACTGAAGGCAACAAGGCAAACATTTCAGTCACATGTTGACCTTTTTCAATGCCAAACACATTATACTGCAATATCCTGAAAATAATCAGTCAAACTACAAAATAAATTAAACATGCAACTACCCCCAGAAACAACGTATTCTTAGTACCTCTGTCTGAATGAACGGAATATATAATTTTCTATTTTCTTCTTGGCCATTATGTTTTGCTATATCTCGACTGCTGCAGAACTCCATTATAGACACAGCTTAGGCTGACTTAGACAATCATCCTCTACAAAATGTTGCAAAATTTTCATTTTGTTTGCTGCTTTCATGCTATTACTGAACCCAGAATAGACCCCTATTGTGCATGTGTGCACTCCGTTCCCATTAGAGAATAATACCACTGGAGCGGTTAATGAAGGATTTGATCAATTCAATCAGTTTATATTGTTCGGTACACAAAACCTGGAGCTTTATGGCTGAGCTTACCAATCACCAGACTAGCTCAAATATAATTTCAATCAAGACAGCTTTTTGAAAAAGTAATAGATGTATGTATATCACCATCAAAAATAATGTAAAATTTTTAGGCTGCATGTCTGACCAACTGAACAAGTGGGAAGTGAATTATATTGATTAATTAATTAATCAATCAATGTTGCCATCTGCTGGTCGTCTTGAGGAATAGGTTTTTCTCAAACGTCTACAATAGTTCTCTCGTTTGCTAGATTGCAAAACTCTCCGTAAATTAATTCATATTTAGCGAATATAAACAAACATAATAGTTTGTTAATTACTTATTTCAAAAGATTGTGTGTGTATCTGAAAGAAAACCATAAGGTTATTATTAGTATAACCTTTAAACCTATATTACCTCAAACTCACATGACAACACAGTTTACAACTATAATTTTAATGAGATTAAGGTTATTTTCTAGAAACTAGAACATATTAAAACCAGAGTAGGGGAGAGCGGGGCACAATGCAACACTTTTTGAATTTCTCAGTTTGTATAAATCCACATGGGGTTCAGAGTATACTTTTTTTTTAATCCACAGTAATTTTACACTTGTCAAGTACAAATACGTCGCTTTGTTTCATAATTACAGTGTATACATGTTTCTTTATTTACCCTCAAAAAATGGAAGTGAAATGTGACAACATGCCCCGTAGGTGGGGTACATTGTAACATCTGAGGGGGCACGTTGTAACATGACCATATGACAGCTTAAAATGTTATCTGATCGAATGAAAAAATATACAAGACCAACTAAAATAGTTTGTCAATAAAATAAAATTATTAACTTTTTTAAGAATTGAAAATAATCTGATTTTGGAGTTTGACAATGAACACATTGCAACCATGCTTGGGATGGCCCACAAAAATGCTTTACATTTCTTGAAATAATAACTTCTGAACATTAAATATTGACTGTCAGTCTTTATTCACCTGTTTCTCATTGTTTCTCATTAAAATCAATTAAAGTAAATAGTGTAAATTACATCGCTAATGTCATAGAATAGCACATTGTAATGCAGTTACAACGTGCCCCATCTGCGCTACTGGAATTTAAAATTGGTCTTCTGCTAATTAGCGTAGGATTTAAAAATAAAAATAAATAAATAATAATATCTAAACTGATAAATAACAGATTGGAGATTAAAATAGCAGATTTGCATCATTTAAATGAATACTAAAAACTGACAGGAAAAATTTACTTAAGCCAGAAATGTACTTTTAATATGGTAAAATAATTGTTCAGCAATATCTTCAAAAGATTTTTGAATTTTGGCGCAATTTTTCTCTATATAGTGTTGAAATGGTAACTAGTAAATACCATAATTTTTGTTATGCTAGCATGTGTGGAAATATTCAAACCACGTGTGTTACAACCAGTGTTGGGGAAAGTAACTTTTAAAAGTACTTTACAACTTTTACAATATTGCGTTACTCCATTAAAAAAGTAACCAATTACGTTACTTAGTTACTTTTTGTGGAAAGTAATGCGTTACGTTACTTTTGCGTTACTTTTTAAATCTGGACAGGGCTTGCTTGTTTGTTTTTAAAATAAAAAAAGTAATATTTTTATAAAAGCCTTTTCACAGCAAAAGTGAAATGAATAAGCCTCAGGCTGAAGGGAAAGTAAATATACATCCGTACAGTAGAATGTAGAAGAAGAAATTTCAACACACTTCAGCAATAAAAAAAAGACACGAATGTTTGTCTAGAGTAATTTGTGCTTATTAGTACGGTTGAACTGGATCATCGAAGGTCAGAAGCAAAGACATTGGTTAATAGAATGGGATTAAATACATAAAGGATATTTGTGTTGTTTAACATTTAATTATTGCAGGTTTGCGTCATATTCGGAGTTGCATTATTTTTATTCATTTTGAGGAATCTGTGTGTTTTTTGTGAGTGAGATGAATTAATGCATATTCATATTTATTTTAGAACTACAGTAACATCTTATTTCTCTCAACATGGGGACAGGAGAGCTGTCAGTCAATAAATTGGAAAAAAAGTAACTTGTGTTACTTATTTGAAAAAGTAATTCCGATATTCTCTTGTAAATTAAAAAGTAATGCATTACTTTACTAGTTACTTGAAAAAAAGTAATCTGATTACGTAACTCGCGTTACTTGTAATGCGTTACCCCCAACACTGGTTACAACTAACCCCGCGTTACTTTGTGCCCCCGTGCTCCCTGCTGTAACTGAGGTTCATATACCAGTAGATGTGTTCAGAAAGGCAAGTAGGCCTACGAGGCAATATACAGAGAAATCTTCTCCTTATGTGTAACACGTGTTGGCTATAATATGTTCATACACAGGCAAACTCAAGAATAACTTGCGCAATTTTATATTATTTGAAATAATTAAAAGAGCAGTTTCATGTCTATCTTTGTAGCCTATTGTTTAACTGGTCGAGGTTGATATGAGATTTAGGAACTAATTAATAATAAATAATGCAATACATTTTAGAGAAAGTAATTAATAATCTTACCCTGTTGAAGATGTAATTAGTTAGTAATTAATTACTTTTTTTTAGAGTAACTTATTTCAACACTGATCATTTAAAATGAATTGAAATGCTAAAATAAATAAATGTACTTGACTGTACATATTGTTTTAATTTCAGATGAATAAAATTGGTATTACTATTTATTTATTTATTTCAACCTGTGAATTTATGTTTTTGACTTGAAAATAAGATTAATAAGGTAAAATTGATTTTGCTTCTTTGGTCACCAAATTCACACAGCAGGTATTTCCAAAGTAACTGAAAGTGTGGATATACAAGTAAAAATTAAATCCAAAATATGTTGTTAAAAATTGCAGTAATATATGTACAAGGTATTTCGAAATTTACATTATCTGCAAAGGAAACTGACCCCCATTCAGGCTCAGTTTCTCTTTGTAACGCGTAGGCATGCTGACCAATCACAATGCGTTGTTTAAATCACATGTTGCCGGTTCACTGACGCAAAACCTCCGCGACTCCTACAGATCGCTCCTCCATGTGAATGTCGTCGCCGCTGTTATAAAAGCTGATTTGACAAGGTAAGAAAGCAATATTTGCTCTACCGGTGGTGACAGCGAAGTCCAGTTCAGTTTCGCTAAAACATGTTTATTGAATCAGTATCAGTGTTTACTGGGCCGCCTAAAAATCTTGCTTATAATGATGACAGTTTCGTAAGCTTATTGCGGCGCCTGCCCAAATCGGCAAGGTCAGAATACACTTTAACCCATGACAGACAGCCAGGTAATTTAGACATTTGACAGATCTTTATATCGTGGTTAGATTCAGTATATTCGGAGAGTGTTGAAGCCCAATACTCTTTTTTTTTTTTTTTTTGAAAGCAACAACACTAGTAAAATAATTAAATTTTTAAATGCAAAACACCACAGGAAGAATACAGGAAGTGCCCTTTTCAAAATGACCACCAGACTGCTGTGCAGATGGGCGCGATTATTCCCTCGCTGCCCTCAGGCTGCCACAGCCTCAGCCCGACTACAGACCTCCACAGTCTACCAGACAGAGCCAGTGTGCCTGATGTCCCTGTCTTGGACCCGACCTTCTGCTAGGCACCTCTGTCAAGGCAATGAACTGGCTAGAATGGAGGAGACGGTTTTTCCATATGACCAAGCGCAACTAGTCCGACTTGTTGAAAAGGCACCCACCCCAGAGGAAGTGCTTCAGTTGTGGGCAGAACATGGCGGATCTGCCAGCGATGCTGCCAGGTGTCTAGTCCAGCTGAACCTGCGCGTCATGGAGAAGGGTGGCGAAGGAATCCTGCAGGATCCGCGCTGCGAGAGCATGCTGGAGACTGTACAATCTCAGGTAACCCAAGATTGAATAGAAAGTCCACTTGTAACTGATATCAAGACAGTAGAAGATTATCTTTGTTGTGGTTTTCTCACAGGTGTCCTCAGTGTGGAATGGATCTCTGGTGGGTCTTCTACGTGCTCTCACTATGTTGGGTCTTCCTTCTGATGCCCCTCTACTCCGCTCCATCCAGAATGAAGTGCTCTGGAGGATCCGGCGCCTCACATACCGTCACCTGGCCTACCTGGTGGACTGGGTAGCCTTTCAGCGAAGACGAGGGTGGGATTCACATGCTTGACAAAGCTTGATTCTAATTAATGGAATTTTTACCACATGATCATTTAAAATTTAACATTTTAGGGATGACTAATAGTCAGTGAAATTATAAACTAGTTGATTATAGATTTTTGTATTAGCTGTACAATTTTAAAGGCTTTTTTTTTGCTTTTTTTTTGCTTTTTTAAAGATCATTATTTGGTGTGTTTGGTGTAACAGCATATGTTGACATGCTTTAATGTTAAAAAAAAAAACATTATTTTTCAAATACTGTACATTATTGTAGGTCCTCTATGCCCCGCCTCTCTCAAACACGTCGTTTTCAACAAAGCCCCCTCCTTTGACAAGCGCCGTCTGCTCTGATTGGCCAGCTGACCCAGTGCATTGTGATTGCAGAGTCTTAACTTTGATAAAGAATATCTCTTTGGTTTTGAGACTTTAGTCTTTGCAACTTCAGGGATCTTATCTATTCACGAACAGCTTGTAACACTCCAAAGAGAAAGGAAAACTTGAAATCGCATCATATGACCCCTTTAATATACATGCAGAAAGGCTAATTAAAATGTTTTTTGTGTGCGTTATGACGCCTATATTCATTGCTCTGGTGGATATGAATCTGACTAATCATACAGAACTTCCTTAATACTGACTAGTCGTTCATATATCTGACCAACTAGCTGAATTATTATTTTTTTCATATCCCAGTCATATATATTTTTTTTTTTAGAATTTATTTGATTTCTATTAAATAATTCTATTAAATGATACAATTACTGTTTAAAAGTTCGGGCTCTGTAAGATATTTATTTGCAGAAATTAACACTTATGCAGTCAGGATGCATTAAATTGATAAAACGTGAGTGTAAAGAATTTTATATTGAAATATATTTTTCCCAAATAAATACTTTTCTTTTGAACTTTCTATTCTCCAAGAATCCTAAAAATAGGTATCATGGTTTCACAAAAGTATTGAGCAGCACAACATTTGTAATATTGATAATAATAATAGGAAATGTTTCTTGAACACCAAATCAGTAATGATTTCTGAAGGATCATGTAACACTAAAGACTGGAGCAATGATGATGAAACTTCAGTTTTGCCATCACAGGAAAAAAGTACATTTCAAAATATATTAAAACACAAAACAGTTATTTTAAAATGTAAAAAAAAAAACATTACTGTTTTACTGTATTTTTTTTATCAAATAAATGCAGTCTTCCTGAGCAGAAGAGACTTCTTAACAAAAAAATCTTATCGACCCCAAACTTTTGAGCATTTGTATGTGTCGGCTTTGAAAGGAACTGATATGCATGAGTACCTACATCAATCTTTTTTCTTAAAAGTTTCTTAAGTTCTTGATTCTGTAGTTGGTCATGCAGCTGGTCTGTTCTCATAATGTTGTTGTTGTTTGTGTTGTGAAAGGTATGAAAATGAAGCGCTTACCACAGCCCTGCTGAAACAACTGGAGCTGCGCTGGACAGAGCTGTGTGACAGTCGTACCGTCAGCATTCTCATGGGCCGTGCTTCGCTTTTCACCCCCTCTCTCATGGACAAACTGGAGGACAAAGTGAGTGCACACACACAAACACCTTTAGCCAGCTAGTCAACCAAACATATTTGAACACACTTTTGAAATTGCGTTACGTTGCATTAGGCTTGTGTAACTTGACTGTCAAACACTGAACTGTATCTTATGCTTTCTAGGCTCTGGAGTTAGCAGAGAGCTTCAGTGCAGAGGATATCCGGAGAGTGGCATTTGCACTGGCCTCTCAAAACAGACGGGCCGTTCCTTTGTTACGTGCTCTCTCATACCACCTGAACCAGAAACCCTCTTTTGAACTGAAAACACCATTGCTGCTTGACATTGCATACACTTATGGTCAGTGAGTTTTTTTTTTTTTTTTTTTTTTTTTTTTTTTTTTTTTTTTTTCAGTTAACCTCATTAAACAGCTTTTTGTCTAGACTTGAATAAATAACCCTAAAAATTTAATTGTGTTCTCATTTTTCTCTAAATAAAAAGGTAAGCTGAATTTTCATCAGACACAAGTGCTCCAGAGAATTGCAGCAGAGCTATTGCCTAGGTTATCAGAACTGAGTTCCCTCAACGTAACCCGCTGTGCCAAGTCTCTAGCCCTTCTCAAGTGGCTGCACTTGCCTCTATTTGAAGGTTTTGCTCAGGTTGGAATCATTTCTTATCAAATCCAAACCACCAATTAAATTATACTTTCCTTGAAGGCAACCTTAGATTTAGTTTGATTATTATTTTTTCCCCTCTCTGTTGTTTTTCAGCACTATGTGAGTAATAGTAAAATCTACAGCACTTTGCAGGTGTGTAATCTCCTCATATCTTTCGCCAAACTCAACTTCCAACTCGGCAAAGGAGAGGAGTTTTACCAAAAGGTAACCAGTAATAGTAAGAGTAAGAGTGATATATAGATATGCATGTATGTAATGTGTTTATTTTGTGTGGCTATAGGTACACAAAACTTTGGAAGGTTCCTTTCAGAATTTAGAGCCTTTCCTGAAAACAGACGTGGTCTGGTCGCTGTGTGTGCTGAACCAGGCCAATCCTGATTATATCTCCTCTGTTACAAAGTATGACTTCCAGAAGAAACTTGCAGGTGCGTAGGAATGAATGTGCTAAAAATATTCAAGAGGCTGTACTCTTCATTTTGGGACAACTATTGAATTCACATTTCTTCTGTTGCACAGTGATTAATATCATTTGCTGTTCTCATCAGAAACACATGGTGGCAGTATAGCCTCATTTTCTTGTACAGCGGGTAAAATAAGTATTGAACACATCACCATTTTTCTCAGTAAATATATTTCTAAAGGTGCCCTTGACATGAAATTTTCACCAGGTCTCATTCTCAAATGGAATGACATGGAAAAAGTATTGAACATTTACTGAAATGTATTTATTACTTTGTACAAAAGCCTTTGTTGGTAATGACAGCTTCAAGACGCCTCCTGTATGGAGAAACTAGTCACATGTATTGCTCAGGTGTGATTTTGGCCCATGCTTCCACACAAACAGTCTTCAAATTTGGAAGGTTCTGTGGGCCTCTTCTATGAACTCTGATCTGTAGTTCTTTCCATAGATTTTCTATTGGATTCAAGTCAGGTGATTGGCTGGGCCATTCTAGCAGCTTTATTTTCTTTTTCTGAAAGCAATTGAGAGTTTCCTTGGCTGTGTGTTTGGGATCATTGGCTTGCTGAAATGTCCACCCTTGTTTCATCTTCATCATCCTGGTAGATGGCAGCAGATTTTTATCAAGAATGTCTCGGTACATTTTTTCCATTCATCCTTCAATTATATGAATTTTGCCAGTGCCACACCATGATGTTTTTGGGGTGATGTGCAGTGCCATTTGACCTCCAAACATGGTGTGTATTATGGCATCCAAAGAGTTTCATTTTGGTCTCATCGCACAAGACCGTATTCTCCCAGTATTTCACAGGCTTGTCTAAATGTTGTGCAGCAAACTTTAAATGAGATTCAACATGCTTTTTCTTCAGCAATAGAGCCTTGCATGGTGAGCGTGAATACAGACCACAGCGGTTGAGTGCAATACTTATGGTTTTCTTTGAAACAATTGTACCTGCTAATTCCAGGTCTTTCTGAAGATCTCCACAAGTGGTCATTGGCTCTTAGACAACTCTTCTGATAATTCTTTTCACTCCTCTGTCAGAAATCTTGCGAGGAGCACCTGGTCATGGCCGGTTTATGGTGAAATTGTGTTCTTTACACTTCCGGATTATGGCCCCAACAGTGCCCAATGGAACATTCAGAAGTATAGAAAAAGCCTTCTGTAACCAATGCGTGGCATTGACATATTTAGTGTGACATGTTGGTAATGAGACACCTTTTTATAGGCCATCGGTTGAGACTAAACCAGCTAATATTAATTTCCACTGACTAGGGGCAGGATTGCTTTCTAATTACTGATAGATTTCAGCTGGTGTCTTGGCTTTCCATGCTTTTTTGCACCTCCCTTTCTTCATTTGTTCAATACTTTTTCCTGTGTCTTTCCACTTTATTACACAGAACTTAATTGTTTTGTTTTCGTCATTGGCTCTTAGACAACTCTTCTGATAATTCTTTTCACTCCTCTGTCAGAAATCTTGCGAGGAGCACCTGGTCATGGCCGGTTTATGGTGAAATTGTGTTCTTTACACTTCCGGATTATGGCCCCAACAGTGCCCAATGGAACATTCAGAAGTATAGAAAAATCCTTCTGTAACCAATGCGTGGCATTGACATATTTAGTGTGACATGTTGGTAATGAGACACCTTTTTATAGGCCATCGGTTGAGACTAAACCAGCTAATATTAATTTCCACTGACTAGGGGCAGGATTGCTTTCTAATTACTGATAGATTTCAGCTGGTGTCTTGGCTTTCCATGCTTTTTTGCACCTCCCTTTCTTCATGTTCATTACTTTTTCCTGTGTCTTTCCACTTTATTACACAGAACTTAATTGTTTTGTTTTCTTTGTATGTATGGATTACTTGGGTTGTTACCGACATCTGGTGAAAATTTCATGTCAACAGCACCTTTAGAAATATATTTACTGAGAAAAATGGTGATGTGTTCAATACATATTTTACCCGCTGTATCTGTCTTTTTTTCATGAAAGGAAGATCTAACATACACGGCCCTTCTATTTCAAATAATTCTGTTCCTTTGAATGTTCATTTCACAATATTGCTGTTTTTATTATATTTCAATTATATTTTAATAAATGCAGATTTGGTGAGCGTAAGGAACTTTTTAAAAAAAAAATTAATAATAAAAATTTTAAATTAAAGAACTTACCAACCCCAAACCTTTGAATGGTAGTCCATTTTAAAAAATGGTTCACCCCAAAATGAAAATTTTTAATATGATGAAATTAATTATTCACTCATGTCTATTTAAACTTGTATGCTGATTTTTTTTTTTCATGGAACACAAACATAAATGTCAATCACCATTCACTTCTTTTCATACAAGGACAGTTCATACTAGTGAACAAGGCGGACAACCTGTGCACTATAGTCAGTCTGCAGTCGTATGATATCATTAAAGTTTTCCTGTTCTATCCAACAACAGGTGGCATTGTGGATCGGACTGACAGCTATCGACTGAAATTGCTGCATATCTCTGCCTTTGCTCTGTTGGAGCCTCTAGGAATCACTATTGAATCCCCCGCTGTGCTGCTGCTAGCTCCCCAGGGCAAAGTGGAGGTCAGCACCCCCCTGAAGAGCAGCCTACACACAGCCCTCCAGAGCCTGACCAACAGCCGGACACAGGCCCTCCGCATTTCTGTCAAAACCATATACGGCTGGACAATAGGTGAGTAGCAACTGTGAACACCAGAGCGATGCGAGTTATGTACTTTTTTTCAAGGTAACAGGGGTCATAGATCTGATTCATGAATCCTTAAATTGTAATCTAACAGAACATGTTAATCCTTTTAATTTGTGAATCTATTGATTGTATTTACCACAGACGGAGAACTTGTGGTAGATTCAGAAAATAAACCTATTGATTTGGAGAACTTGAAAGCCCTTCATTTACCTGGAGGCGGTGGAAGTGATGCCTTACCTGCAGGGGCTCGACGGTGAGTGTTAAAGTAAAAAGCCTTGTCCTAAGCTCACATACAGAGATGATATTCTAAATATGTCAATTGTGTTTGTTCATTTGCAGAATAGCATTTGTGGCTTGGGAGTTTCCTAACTTTTGCCTCAGGAGTAAGGATCTTCTGGGCCGCTTTGCCATGCAGAAACGCCACCTACAGCTGGCTGGGTTTTTAGTGGTGGAGGTGAGACACAGTGAAATACAAGAATAGGAGATGTAGGGCTGGGCGATATAGCTAAAAACATTAATCACGATATAATGTTTCATATCATTTGGCATCGATAATTATTGAAAAATGGGTTTTGATTGGTTAACCATGTTTTTACTCTTAATAATAATAATAATTATGATTCCAGTGCTATCATTTTTCTGTGTTATCGTTTTATCTGTAGTGTTTTCACTTCACGATTCTCATTGAATTAAGTTCTGTTTAACTTTATTATAAGTATGCACTGCAGTTTGTCATTTGCCGCTTTAACCGTTTAAGCTTTGATGTACATTCTGAATGGCTTTTAATGTTTTTGTTCATCGACTGTAAAAAAAAAAAAAAAAAAAAAAAAAAAAGCATGAACCAAAGATGTCGGTTTGCATTTGTACTTAAACCCAGCAAACAAAACAAAACACACCAAAACAAAAAACAAAACAAAATAAAATAAAATATTAAGTAACATTTGTAACCAAGGTAATGTGACAGTCAATTAGATGGTTTGGCAGTCTTAAAATAAAAAAATAAATAATAAAATAATATATTAAAGTAAAAAAAAAAAAAAAAAAAAAAAAAAAAAAAAAAAAAAAAAAAGTCTGAACGTGATTCCAACAATAGTGTTCCTCTTTGTCTCTATTGTACAGTAGTTGTGGTGATGACCTCTTTATTCTCATAGAATTAGAACAATTATTGTAACATTTATCATTATAGTTATACTTGCTGCGAAACAGCCCTTTAGAACGAGTATTGAAACTTTATAGTTAAAGCTGCAGTCCGTAATTTTTGCCTCTTTGTTGCCATCTCTGTTTGAAAACCTTGAATTGCAGCTGTGTGTGGAATTATCTAGCTTGCGTGGGTTGTGAGTCGGCACAGCTCCAGCGCAGATGAATCGAATGTTCTGAAGAGTATGTGTGGATATTTACTGTACTTCGCAATCACAGATTCTAGCCTAATTCTTGGAATATATGATCCAAATAAGAATTTTCACCGTATATTGCCATCTGAACAAGTAATTAACAAGTCTGCCACGTTTGTTCTGACCAACTGAGGAAAAAAGCATTACCATAAATCTCGCTACCAATGGTGATTGACTCTAAAGATTGGTTAGCTATTATCACATCAAACCGTTCAAATTATTATTATTGTTATGCTTTCTCAAATGATTCATATTAACATCAGCATTGGTGACTAGGAGTATAGTGTGTAGATTTCAATTTCTGCACAGTCTAATCTAATTGTCATACTCTTCGAATTTCATATTAAGAAATTAATTTAACCCAAAAAGCAAATGATGCTCCCTTTGAACTGGTTTTCTTTCAAATACAAATCTTTGTAATCCCAGGCTATCTGTAATCAGAAGCACATTTATAACTGGAATATAATTTAATTGCATTCACATGTGTTTCATAAACATATAATCCTTTATGGATTACAATCTGCCATCAAAATAATACATTAAATTATTCCAGCTGCTGTGAGAAAAGGCTATAAACGATCGGCCACCTGCTGGATCCTCACATGCGATAGCCTAGTAGCCGGGCCAACTTCTTTATGTTTACAGACGTGACGTAATGACGCAGCAGCATGCTCTAATTTCCCGCGAAAACCTATCCGTACCACTCAAATTAGAAAACATTATTATTATAAGCTAACCATTGTGAATCGGGCTAAAGTAAGGTGATAGTTTTGAACACTGGCTTATGTACTTGCTCAAATATTGATTTCAGATCATTTTTAACCAAAAAAACGTTACGGACTGCAGCTTTAACATTATAGTTATCTTGTAAATAAGTTTTAATGAAGTGCAAGGTCAGCAGTGTTTACTGCACAAACGTAAGCCAATTTTGTAATCATCATTTAATTAGGGATAAGTTACATGAGCATTAGGGGTTAGTATCAGCTATACATCATTTACTGATGGTCTTCCAACTCACAATAGCACTTCTTATTTGATATACTCTCCTTTTTATAATACCGGTGTAGTTAGCCTGATTAGCTCTATTCCTATTGTCACAGCTATTACATGCCAGTCCCCCCTGGCTTTGGGTTATAAATAGTGGCGGTAAAGACAGAACTGTGGAAAAGGACTCAGGCTCTGTCTGCAGCATGTAGGCCAATCCTGTTAGCCCTCTGCCTCCTGGGGTACAGTTAGATAGAGTTGGCTGGACTCATCTTTACTTCCAACTGAGCACAGGCCTTGCATAATGCTCTTGCCATTTGATGCGCTAGCTGACAACAGCCATTTTAATACGCCAAAGTTCATAACACTTCTCCATTTTCTGTTTTTCTGAGATTGTTTTTTGCATCACATCTGCAAAATTGTGGCAAAATGTAACCGGTAAAAAGTTATATTGTCCATTGTGTTGCAATATATATAGCACAGTTTATACAGACACTTTTAAACCAAGCAGTTGGCCAATGCAACGAATCAACAGTCATGACCAATTTTAACTCATTGTGAAATCTTTCACCCTCAGACTCCTTTATTGAAATGACTTGACCACACTTTCACTCTCAAGCATACTGATGTGTCACAACGTTTTCCCCTACAGGTGCCGTACTTTGAATGGCTGGAGCTGAAGTCCAACTGGCAGAAAGTGGCTTACTTGAAAGACAAATTAGGGAAGGCAGTGGCTGAGGACATGGCTAAATGAGCCATCAAGCCTGTCAATAACTTTAAATGCTTTTGACACAGCCTGCTCATAGACATTAACTGCCCCAGACAATAACATGACTTACAGGTGAGGGAATGACAGAGATATTGAATGAGTACTGCATATACACACACACACACACACAACAAAGAGATCGTTGCAGCATCCTCAATTCCCATGATCCACCCGAACATCAGAGTGGAAATCAAATGCATCTGGGAGCTGTGATCAATCTCTGCAGGAACAGAAAGCAGAGCCTCCAGAAATCAGCAGATGCTCGGAAGCAACAGAGTCGTGTATCCGCTGCCTTCCCAAAAAAGAAACTCTGAGCCAAAGAGCTAGGCGAATGTTGTGAAACGAAAGCGCGAGTGATCTAAAGGGCATAAGCAATGTTCACTACAGGGGAAAACAACTAAATTGTCAGACCTTTGTGTTGATCGTCTGTGTCCTCGCAAACAACTGGATGTTCACACTCTCTACTTCCACTTATAATAAATACATACACCTTCAGTTTTTGATTCAGTTGCCTAGACAACACATGGGGCTTTCCTTGTTGCCAAGGAGACAGTTGTTAGGCTGGAAATATTTATGATGAAAGGGATTGAGAGTTCAGTACTTTAAGATTTCTTTAGACTTAGAAAGCACCACTCTATTGGTGTTGTCATTAAAAAAGAAAAGGTAAAATAACTCTACTTGCCTCACCTGATATCTGTATATTTGCGAATATGCTTGTAATTAAATTAAAAATGTAAAACAAGGCAGTATGTAAGAATACATATTGGATTTAAAAAAATATTTCCTTTAAATATTTATTTTGGAAAGGTCGTTATTGCATTCTGGTATGTTTAGACCTAGTTGCAGACCTGTTATTTGCTGTCAGGTAAACCTGAAGTACATATTCTTATCAGTCTTCATGGAGAACAGATGTTCCTGTTCAAATCTTGAAAGATTTTGTGCAGAGAATGGATTTCTTAATTTAAGACTTTCACCTCCATGTTTGCGATGCGTGTTATTAATAAAATCAAATCTCGTATTTTCATCAAAAAGCATATGGTGACTCGTGGCTGTATTTTGCCGAATGTGGTTTGCTAATGCTGACTGTCTGTTGAAATGTGTACTGGTCTTAATTTATTTTTCTCTGTTACTATGATTTAAGACTTCATAGACACCGAGTTATGGTTTGTGGTGCTGAGCAAATGTCCTGATATGTATCAGAATCTAATAAACGTCTTTTTAATAATGAGCGGTCTACTATCAATTAACAATAAATATTTAGGTGTATCTGACGTTGGCTGAAATATGCAGTCTTATTTTCATTTTAAATCACTCAAAACAATATCAAAAATGTGTGCACATCCAAAACAAAGTTGGGTACAGGTGTATGTATAAGTTCACAGAAGGGTAAACACAAGGGTAGCTCACCGTTCTTTCACCTTGTTCACCTTTCTTTGTGATATTAAAATGTTTTACACAATGACAAAAAAAGTTTCTTTTTTAAAGAACTGTTCACTTTAAGGTTCTTTGGGGAATCATGCATCATAGCATTAATGCCACTGCCATTAGCTATAAGAAAAATACAGCTCTGGTTCAAAATAATTAGCTTGTTATTGATTTGTTTACTTATAAATGTGTTTGTTGTTTTGCATTATATGACATTAATGAGCTCAGCCCCTGTCATGTATAGTTATAGGTTATTGGTTTTTTGTAAGGGCTTTCACTGCATGTTTGTATAGCCAGGCATTGACATCAGCGCAAGAGGAAACAAGGTTTTGTTTTAGTCCTTCTGTCTTCCTTACCTTGAAGGGCAGGTCGACCCCAGCTCGGGTTAGCTCAGTCAGACTGAGTTATGCAGGGGCCCCTCTGAAGAGCCTTGAAGAATGAAGGAGAGCTGACCTCTCTGCAGGCTACAGGGAAGGTGACGAGTATTCTTCCTTATTTGATCCACACATCTCTCATTCTGTTTATTTGACCAGTTATCTATTATGATAGACGGCCCTCTCCTGTCTCTTTTTATTGGGTCATCTGAATTTAGCACACATTTCAAATGTTTTATTGAGTCTGGTGTCAAAAAACTTGACCGGCCTGCATAAAAACTGTTATACTGTTGTAGCAGCAAAAAGCAGCACGAACTCCCTATTAATGCACATGGTTTTTACAGTAAAGCACATATGAACATACTTTTCATGTAGTGTCTGGGCATTTTTGAGTAAACTGATCCATAATTTTACCAGGAAAACCTATTCTCTGAATTTAATCGAATTAGACAGTCATCTTTTTATGTGTCTGTCTTTTTTCTAATTCGCTTTCAATATATATAAATGTATTGAGAGAAGTGAATAGTACTTTTATCACTCTGTATGGCTGTTCCAGTCATCCAGTTCCCTAAAATTCCAGAGAAAGATCCGGATGTTTGAAACAGAAAGTGAGAGGCAGAAAGAGAAGAAAAACTCAGGAAAGTCCCTTAGTCTTGCCAGTGCTGGAACCTGCTGAATATTGGATTCCCTTTCTAAAGCATCCATGAGTTCTCCCCCACAGTTGCCGTGGAAACATAGCCCTGTACGCTGTAGCTAAATTTACTGCAGTATCCCTCACTCTCACTTTCATGAAGCGCAGTTACATTGATTTTTAAAGATGTTGTTTTTATCTCATTGATTTGAAACAACATTGTCATTGAAAGAGTATTTCTACTTCTTTGTCATTTTAAGATACTTCAAAACTGTTTTATAAATTGCATTATGATTTCAACTCATTATATAGCACAATATATTTTAGTTACAGTATCTCACTTTAACAACCTGTCACAACCAAACACACATCTCTGCATGGGACAAACATTTTTCAAATGCATGATGCTAAAACCGATTAAGTGCTCCCTGGGGAGTGACTATGTGTTGTATAGAGAGAGAGGGAAGTGGAGAACAAGATTTTATTGTTTGTCTGCAGTCTTACTAGTTTGTATGGCTGTCATGTAACCGCTTCTTGCTGAAAAAAATAACACCCAACGCTGTTTTGCTGGTCTTAAAGTTGGCAATGAAATGGAAATTGCATTATTTTCTTTTGTATTTTCTTCCTTACTGTGAACTGAAGTGAAATGTCTTCTCGAACAAGAAAACATGTAGAGAGGGATGTGATTGTGTCCATTAAGAATTGACTGGATCGTTGTCATTTGTTAACTGCTGTAAATGTAAAAAAAACAAAAATTAGTGATGTGCATGGATAAATAATTTTTTTTTTTTTTTTTTTACTATTTACTGCACTAATATTTAAGACACCATGAAATAAAACTGACATTTCTTGTATGGAATATTGCAGTGTTTATTACCATTTATCCATGCACATTATTAAATATTTAATAATGATCATTAACATCTGTGATGATGTGTGACTCAAGGAATGGACAACACCCCCTCCAGCAACCTGTCACTCACATGAGATTGCAAGAATAGCAAACAACAATAATCCAATCGATTCCCGATGGAAACAATTAAAGGGATAGTTCACCCAAAAATGAAAATTCTGTAATTATTTGCTCACCCTCATGTCGTTCCAAACCCGTAAGACCTTAGTTTATCTTCGGAACACAAATTAAGATATTTTTGACTACATTGTAGAGCTTTCTGACCGACCCTCCCATAGACAGCAAGGTTGTTTGCGTTCAGGTCAAAGCACGCATATGCGTCGTGTTTAGTCTCCAAAATGGTGCCAGGTGACGTGGAGGTTTTCGTTATCTTTGCACACAAAAAGTATTCTCATAGCTTCGTAAAATTGCGGTTGAACCACTAATGTCACATAGACCATTTTAACGATGTCCTTACTACATTTCTTTGCCTTGATCGTGGTAGGACCCTTGCTGTCTATGGGAGGGTAAGAGAGCTCTCGGATTTCAGCAAAAATATCCTTATTTGTGTTCCGAAGATGAACAAAGGTCTTACAGGTTTGTAACGACATGAGGGTGACAGTATTTTCACTTTTGGGTGAACTATCCCTTTAAATTCCACCCTACATTTTTTCTTGTTTGGGAATCCGTTTCACTTGGATATACACCACAATAATCGCAACCTCCATTTCATGCCGATGTGGTGACAAATCAGTTCCTCCCTCAAAAAAGTCTCCATTAGGACCCCAACCAATCCTACTGGCTCAAATTGCTTTTAATGGGAACTCTTTTTAATGCCTGTTTACAATTCCTACAAAATCATGATATGATAAATTTAGTTTGAACTATGTTATAATGAACATTGATGTCTGTTTTAGTTAGCTTATCTAGCATAGCATATACCAGATTGTCCTGATAGCTTAGTTTACGAATTTGCACTTAGCTTACATGTATTTATAACAATCTTTAATGTAATCAAGTATTAAATGTATTTTAGTTATTAAATTAACATAGTAATGATATTCAATTATTGACATATTATTACTAACAGTTTATCATCAAATTAGTTTTATTAAGCACTATATAATAAGCCATTATAATTTTAATTTTAATTATTTGTATGTACTCGATATTAACTGATATCTGATGGAGAGCCAATTTCGGGAGGACACAAACTATCCCAAAACACCAACTTTAACAGGTCTCCCAATCGGTTTTGATGGTTTTAGAGGGGTTTTTGACACTAACACCAGCTTAGCCAGCCTGGGAGACCATCTTAAACCAGCTAAAACCAACAAGCTTAGGCTGGTTTAAACGTTTTTTTTTCTTCAGCATGGTTATCAGATTAGATTTAATTTTTTCAGTGCACAGCATCTCTATCTTTTTGCCTGCTGTGTTTTGTATTACTAACCCCCAGCCTCCAAGAGATACAGAAATCTGCTGACATCATTGTCCAAGACCCACTTGCAGGAGGGAAGGAGAGAGGGAGCAAGAGAGAGAGGGGGGGGGGGCGAGGTTATGAGGCAACACAGCAGTGAGGAAGGGAGGGGTGATGAGAGCGACAGAGAGTCCGATTGGGGCGGGCTCTCTCGTAATCAGAGAGAATACTGCAGCTCACGCTCAGATTTCCCATGCTGTTACCGGCTTGGCTCTGCAGCCCCTCTCTCTCTCTCTTTCTCACATGCACGCTGACATAAATGCACACGCAGTGAACACGGATCTGTATCTCTGCACTGAGGAGACAACGTCCTTTACTCGTTTTCTCTGTCCTCAGTTTACTGGCTCCTGTTTTTAGGCAGTGCGTCAGAGGCTGTGCCACACAGATATGCCCGGTGAGAATGCACATCGGAGTGGCCCCACGCAGGGCCTTCTGGACTCTGGAGACCCACAATCAGAGCTGCCAGGACCAGGTAAGCAAACACACACCACACACCATGCTATGTGAGAGGCATAAGTGGAAGTACACAAAGGATGCTTAGCTCAAAGCATGTGTCTAATATAATTATCTGCTAGGACAGTAAGCCAGAAATCGGGAACACATCCAGCCGCACCCAGAAACATCATCCAGCATAGTCTTAAAAGAGTATTGTGTGCGTTAAGTGGTTGTAGTACACACACACACACACACACACACATACACACACTCCTCCTTCCTGCCTGCAATTACAAGAGCATGACACAGCATCACTTTCAGGACCCCAAGTTACAGCATCAGTTGGAATCAAGGCTGTTTAGGACAAGTGCATAGGTGTCCATAACATGCCTGCATGAAATGACATTGATCTGATTTAAGATGTTACTTTAGAATAAGATATAGATACCCATATGTTATGTACGAAAAATAATAAATAACATTGTCACAAATGACAGAGTATCTATTTATATTTGAACTACATTAAACAGAGCTTGATTAACACAAACCGTTTTTGTCTTGTGCTAATGGCAGGTGGTTAAATTCTGGGCACATGGTTTGTAATGGAGTTGATTGTCTTGATGCAGTGAATGCTTATTAAACTGTCTGCTGGGACGTTTGGGACTCTTAGGCTTATCACCTTTAAATTTTATTAATTAGAAAAAATGCACAATCTGCAAAAAGGCATGGAATTTTCCATTAAGCATACAGGCGCGCGTGTGTATGTGTGTGTTTGAACGAGCGGAAAGATTGCCCTAAAAAAGAGAACCCTCATGTGACCGTTTTTCGGAACTATCTTTAGATGACTGAACTAATAAGAAGAAAGGAGACCTGGGACATAATGCTCGTAAAATTTGTAGTCGTCTCAGTCAACTCTGCCTCTAAATCTGATATGTGTTGAATTGGGCGTCACAAAACACGATGACATGATGGGACAATAATGTTTAGTGGTGATAAGGGTGTGGTATTGAATAGCATTGTGGAATATGATGACATTTTTTGCATGCCCACCTGGCGATGATGCAGTTTTGAGTATAATTTCTATTGTCAGCATTAAAATATACTTGATATCTCAGAAAAGAATAAGTGCATCAGCTACAATACAATCCACACCCAATTGTTACAAAAACAAGGGCTTTCCATTTCCAAATGATCTCTTTATTCCCATTTCATTGTTATTGAACTGCTATTGAATATTTAAAGGCACTGTGAAAGTACCAGAGATGTTCTTTAATTGAATAATGTGTTGGCACAGTATGAGAGCTAGATAAGCTGAGTGGATGTTGATCTGGTTTGCATGGCCTGCTTCTATTCAATCTAGGGGTCAACCGATTATCGGCCTGGCAGATTATCGACGCCGATATTAAGCATTTTTATGATTATCGGTATCGGTCATTTTCAAAAACCGATTTGCCGATAAAATAATTAAATTTTGAAACACGCTATCTGGCTCTGATGCAGCCTGTCGGAACTCACCACTCTGTGGACTAGAGCAATCTCTGCCCACCGCCCATCTGATCTGTTGGGAGTCACGAGTCCGACCAATCACGGTGGAAGGCTAAAGGCACTGAAAGTTTTGCACTCTCACACCGAAAGCGCTTGCTAACTGGAGCTGCTTCAGTGATCACGCATCAGTTCGGTTGTCTCTCTAAGGCAGCAGCAGATGTTGCTGAAGTAGCAATAAATCACAATCCACTACACTGAAGTTGCAAAACACCTCAATATTATCTATTTATGGTTTCCACGATAGGGAAAACGCGGACGGAATCGTGGAATCCAGTCATATAAATGGAATGTAGGCCTACTGTATAACGCGGAATGTCACAAAATTTGTCAAAGTTTGGATGAATTAATCAAAAGTAGGTCAGCACTTAAATCGACTCGCGCTATGGACTAGTATCTGTAAATATGAATCCTGCATGTTCTGCGTGTCTCTGTATATGTGAATGGCACAGACGCGCGGTTTTGTATACTACACACATACTGAAGTGCGTGACGCTCGCTGTGTTTTCAGCATCTGCCGTCTCACAGAATGAGGACATAAATAAATTAACGACATCCCCAGAACTGCTCTGAGAGTTACTTCATGAGCATTTGACCGTTTCATTTGAGTAAAACTATCGTCATATCATATACATAGGCTACAGAAACTTAAAGGGGTCATAGGATGCTACATGCACTTTTACAAGTAGTTTGAACTGAAATGTGTGTTGGCAGTGTGTGTACACAACCACCCTATAATGATAAAAATCCACCCAGTTTTTTTTTTTTATCTGGTTGAATGTTTTCCCCTTTCTCAAATCGAGCCGATCTCTAATGCCTGTCTGTGTGACATCACACATACAGACAGGCCCGTCCCACGATAGTTTGATTGACGATGGCGTTTCAGCACAGACTGGACTGGTGTCTTACCTTAGACCCGCCCTGAGTGAGCTGTCATCAGTCCGCCATTGTTTCACCGCCGGAGCAGATGTAGACAAGAATGACTCCTAAGCGATTGAGGTGTTCTGTTGTTGGATGTAATAATGAACATAGCAGTCGTCATTTACTCCCGGCGACATCTGAGCCGCTGAACTCGCAGTGGATTACATTGTTTCTGAAGAGAATGCGCCCCTGATCTACATAAATGCATCTATGTTGACGCAAATCATTCATGATCCAGCCTCATCTACAGAAGTGAGTATAATGTTTTTTAATGAATCTTTGCAAATCGCCTTTCCTAATAATATGCTAATTAGCAAGATTCACAATGTTTCACCGCTAAAGTAAACAGTCTCTCTGAAAGCAGCTCCGAGGAGAGGGGCGGGGTCAGCATAGCTCATTAACATTTAAAGGAAAATGCTACTAAAACGGCTTGATATGAAGCTGTTTTTGACAGGGTAAAAAAAGGTGCTTTTTACACTACCATTGAGAAATTTTAACCAAACTATGTTACAGACTTTTCATTAAGACCCTAAAGAATCTATCAACTTGTGGGAAATGGGCATCCTATGACCCCTTTAAAAAGTCCTCATGGCAACCTGTCAAAATAAAAGTTTGGTTTAGCTACTACTAGCCTACAACCAGAGGTGTACCTACATGAAGTGGGGGCCCCAGGCAAAATGAATCAGTGAGGCCCTTCTAAAATACTTTCTTTGTTAATGTATCTTTGTTACCTAGTGATATAATTATACAACATATGAAATGTGGACAAAACACATCTAACAGTATATAATGCAAAAACAGGAGGCGCGCTCTCCCTCACTTGGATGTGTACGCTCAAACCGTGTATTTGCAGTCTGTGTGTTTCTCTTCGCGAGACACGAATAATATATTTTGTGTAGCCTAATGAATTATGAATGAACAATATCAACGGAGAATTTTTTTTAATAATTTTTAAGTATAGGCTTTAAAAAATAGGAATGTTAAAATATTTAAGGCACAGTTGTTGCATGACAACCTAGCCTGTTATCATTTGCTCATGGAAACAGTGATGAATAAAATGTTTTATATTTGGTTTGGAGTGGAAAAGAGTGTGGGCAGAAACATAAATTGGTGCCTATGCTTACCATTGTCCTGTTTCCTCTTTTCCTCATCTTTTTTCTCTTCAGGCTGCCTGACAGATTTGTCCTCTTCTTTATGTTTTAACGTGCGTGTTTGTGTGTGTGCGCAAACTTTTTTCAGTTCATTCCTAAATTGTGGGTCTTCTTAAAGGGATCATAGGATGCCCATTTTCCACAAGTTGATATGATTCTTTAGGGTCTTAATGAAAAGTCTGTAACATATTTTGGTTAAAATTTCTCAATGGTAGTGTAAAAAACACCTTTTTTTTTACCCTGTCAAAAACAGCTCTTTTCAGATCAAGCTGTTTTTGTAGCATTTTCCTTTAAATGTTAATGAGCTCTGCTGACCCCGCCCCTCTCTTCCGAGCTGCTCTCAGAGAGACCTTTACTTTAGCAGCATTCATCGTGAAACTTGCTAATTAGCACATTATTAGGAAAGGCAATTTGCAAAGATTCATTACATAACCTTATGCTCACTTCTTCAGTAGATGAGGCTGGATCATGAATGATTCGCGCGAACATCGACGAATTTAGGCAGATCGGGGAGCATTCCCTTCAAAAACAAACGTAAACCACTGCGAGTTCAGTTGCTCAGATGTCGGGATTAAATGACGACTGCTATGTTCATTATTACATCCAACAACAGAACACCTCAATCGCTTAGGAGCCATTCTTGTCTACATCTGCTCCAGCGGTGAAACAATTGCGGACTGATGACAGCTCACTCAGGGCGGGTCTAAGGTAAGACACCAGTCCAGTCTGTGCTGAAACGCCATCGTCAATCAAACTATCGTGGGACGGGCCTGTCTGTATGTGTGATGTCACACAGACAGGCATTAGAGATCGGCTCGATTTGAGAAAGGGGAAAACATTCAACCAGATAAAAAAAAAAAACTGGGTGGATTTTTATCATTATAGGGTGGTTGTGTACACACACTGCCAACACACATTTCAGTTCAAACAACTTGTAAAAGTGCATGTAGCATCCTATGACCTCTTTAACAACTTCTACAATGGCGCTATGAAGACAATTAAATTATTTACACTTATTATATACATTGTGCTTTTTTAAGTTAATCAATTGATGTGCATTAGATGATGAATTGAACAGTCACCTCTTGTAGTTTATGATTTAGTCATCAGAAAAGAATCAATGAAGAATTATGAGAAGTTATGCTATTACATATACATTTCTAACATGTAAATTATTTAAGCCAAATACTTACATTTCTCCAAGCTGTTTAGCTGTAGTACAGTATTCATAGGCTTAATCATGAAGCATACAGTGACCCCACTTTTAACTCTCTCGTTATATTACCCTTATTGTAGATGTATGCATGGAAGACAAGAGTAAGAAGTACAACCAACACCAGTGAAGGCAGTTTTTGTCAGAGCCCTTGTTATTCTTAATTTTGACATTAATTTTAATTTGTACACCAAACATAGATATCGGTTCAAATTATCGGTCTACTTGGTCTGTAATAATCGTCATCGGCCCTGAAAAACACATATCGGTCGACCCCTAATTCAGCGCCTCTCAATTACATCACACACACACACACACACACACACACAAACCAAGGAATCAGAAGGTCAGACATTAGATGATCAGACAATTGGGGTTAATTTGTCCGTGCTGAAGGCTGCTCTGTAAAGCATGTGTATTAACAAGGCCAGTTCCATACATAACCCACTGTGACTTTCTCAGAATAAAATCTATGAAACATGAAAGTTTTTAGCTATGAAAGTATTATCAAAGCTTTATTTGTTGACAAATGTCATATTGCAGCTGACACAAGAGACCTACCATTGGGGAATGTATTGGTAAGATAACAGGGATGTTTCATCATTTAGATTCACTTGTCTCTAGGGACAAAGCATTGTTCAGTCATCCACTGCTTCAGAAAGTCTCATTAGCATTAGCATGTTTTAAATCGAAACAATGCATATCTTTCTTCACTTAAATAATTATGTCTATGAACAGAATTTGATGTTTGACGTCTGTCGAAATCAATGGAAAAGGAAAGATTTTATAGAATGCCCATCTTGCATCAGATATTCCTCTGGACTTGCTGAATTATGCAAGTATTTAAGAATATGGCATTTGAAATGGCATTCGGAATGGTGATGATGCCTATTCACTTTCATTATTCCAGTTCATGTTTAACAGTAAAATCACAGGTTTTAGATTTTGGATCCAAAGAGCTGCTCATGGCAATCAGCAGGGGTCTGAGAGCGAAGGGCAATCAAGAAAGAGGTCAGACACGCATACACCAACATAAGTCCATCTGCTGTTTTATTTGAGGAGGTGCCTCGAGCAGGTATAACTTGCACACACACGTACAAACAAAAAACACACTTCTGCCTTTCCCTCTAGTGATCTTGCACTGCAAATGATGTTTTGAGGCAACAATGGCCCCTCTCACTTGTGAACACTCACTCTCTCACACACACACACACACACACACACACACACAGTGAATGCTTTGCATACAGTTCCAAAACAGTGCTGCCTTGTGAAGGAAACAGAAGGCATCTTTTTGAATTTATTCCAGTTCATGTTTAACAGTAAAATCACAGGTTTTAGATTTTGGATCCAAAGAGCTGCTCATGGCAATCAGCAGGGGTCTGAGAGCGAAGGGCAATCAAGAAAGAGGTCAGACACGCATACACCAACATAAGTCCATCTGCTGTTTTATTTGAGGAGGTGCCTCGAGCAGGTATAACTTGCACACACACGTACAAACAAAAAACACACTTCTGCCTTTCCCTCTAGTGATTTTGCACTGCAAATGATGTTTTGAGGCAACAATGGCCCCTCTCACTTGTGAACACTCACTCTCTCACACACACACACACACACACACACACACAGTGATTGCTTTGCATACAGTTCCAAAACAGTGCTGCCTTGTGAAGGAAACAGAAGGCATGACGTTATCTTTTTGAATCATGACTAAGCAGAACAATTAGCCTATAGTCTCTCTCTCTCACACACACAAACACACACACAAATACTGTCAAGTATGCACACACACGCACAATTTAGCTCGAATGGTTTGGGTGATGTGCACACACAATGATACAAACTATTATGGCACAATAAGATGGATCTGCCTTCTATTGACATTTTTAGGACACAGAAGGAGAGACAAGTGGGAGGGAATAAGATTGTGATACAGAGAAGGATATTGAGAGAGAGAGTGATACATATGATGAGAAGGGCAAAGAAGACAATGGACAAAATGAGAAAGGAAAACCTCAGCGAGGCAAACATCAATTTAAAGGAGTGTATATAAAGACAAGAAGTGTGCGTGTGTGTGCGTGCTTGCGTGTGTGTGTACACAAGCAAGCCTACATTACTTCAAGTTATTTAGAACTGCAACTTTGCCTTTTAGAGTTGCTGATGTTGTCGTGCTCAGGTTAATCTGCTTGCATGCCTTCTTGCAAGTCTTTGATGTTGCAAGGACAAATTTATAAAATCTTTATGTCCCAGCAACACGCACAATTTAGCTCGAATGGTTTGGGTGATGTGCACACACAATGATACAAACTATTATGGCACAATAAGATGGATCTGCCTTCTATTGACATTTTTAGGACACAGAAGGAGAGACAAGTGGGAGGGAATAAGATTGTGATACAGAGAAGGATATTGAGAGAGAGAGTGATACATATGATGAGAAGGGCAAAGAAGACAATGGACAAAATGAGAAAGGAAAACCTCAGCGAGGCAAACATCAATTTAAAGGAGTGTATATAAAGACAAGAAGTGTGCGTGTGTGTGCGTGCTTGCGTGTGTGTGTACACAAGCAAGCCTACATTACTTCAAGTTATTTAGAACTGCAACTTTGCCTTTTAGAGTTGCTGATGTTGTCAAGTGCTCAGGTTAATCTGCTTGCATGCCTTCTTGCAAGTCTTTGATGTTGCAAGGACAAACTTATAAAATCTTTATGTCCCAGCAACACATCAGTGGTGTATTTTCAAAAATCACATTTTTCAAAACCATTATGTGCGCAGTGTTATATGTGAAACACATTGTTAAGCAGAAAAGCTGAAGATACAACATGTTAATGGTGATGTTGCAGTGTGAAACTGAGTCAACAAGAAGAGATTGTGATAATAATCCACATCGAGTCTATTGGAAGGTTATTGTGATCCTGGGAAAAACAAGGAGGCTGATGTGAGAAGGGGGAAATAATCTAATAACTCCTTTTTGCCACAGACTAACCCGTCAGATAATGAGTGCAGTGTGTGAAGAGCTGACAGGAACTACTCTGTGCTAATCATGTTAGAAACATTCAACACATTTAAATGCACTGAATGTCATGTGAATGTCATGCATCTGTTGAGTGTAATGAGGTACATGACTGGCACTGCCTGTATCATAACTGCTATGACAGTTGACATTTCCATGCTCTTCAACAATGAAGTGTTAGGTTAGGTATTTAAAATAAGTGAAAGTGAAGTGACATGTGGCCAAGTATGGTGACCCATACTAGGAATTAGTGCTCTGCGTTTAACCCATCCAAATTGCACACACACAGCAGTGAACACACACCCGGAGCAGTGGGCAGCCATTTATGCTGTGGCGCCCGGGGAGCAGTTGGGGGTTCGGTGCCTTGCTCAAGGTCGTGGCAAGGCACGTATTGCCGTGCCATTAAAGTTGGGAGAGAGTGCTGTACATTCACTACCCCCACCTACAATCCCTGCTGGTACAAGACTCGAACCCGCAACCTTTGGGTTACGAGTCCGATTCTCTAACCATTAGGCCACAATTCCCCCAGTTTCTAAACAACTTTTCCATCCTTTTCATGTAAATACATTGTGTGTGCATATGGTGTTAGAAATCCAAAGAGGAAAAATAGATTTCTGCTGACACTGCTGCTTATTTTGCTCTCTTTAAAATCCATGCTGTCACTCTGAGTTGCCGTGCAGGCAAAAAAGAGCCCTGTTTATCAAAGATGTCCAATTACTCCCTGGGCATTAAAATACTCCCCACGGGGCTGACCATTCAGACCTTATCACACCCCCACCAAAAACCCTCACTCCTCCTAAAGACAAGTACAACAGTTTAATCGTGAAATCTTCAAGTTTGATCAGGACTTGTGGAAATGTATTGAATACTTGTGAAAGTTTATGTAGAAACACTCGTACCAAATGGCTATGGTATCACAACTTGCATAAGTATGTTTTGGCATGTAATGTTATCCCACCCTATATATTACACTACTTTTGGATAATGCTGCTAATTGTCATATCCTGTGAAATTGAAATTAATTTGTTTTGCTGGATTTATTGCATACAGTTAATTTTAAAACATTTAAAATGAATCTGCAGTTCAGATGACCTTTTGCAATGCTGTATTGAATATTTCATACAGTGACATTTAAGTGGCAATACTATTCATGTTTGGGGCTAGACAGATGGATAAAAAGAGATCAGCTGGCTGTTTGAAGTTTGATGTCATTTCAGAATTCTTTTTCAAAAAGGATTTTTATATTATACTATAGTGTCAGGATGTTAATGATTTCTGTAAAAAAAAAAAAAAAAACAGTATAAAGATTTTCTTTGCCAAAGAAATTTTCATGCAGAAATGTGTAACCTCAATACTAAATCTATACATTTTTTTTATATACGAGACAAAATATAATCATTCTTTTTATTTTAATCTTTTAGATCTGTCTGGTCAAACATCCAGCTCTTCAGCCTCAACTCCAACAGACAGTGCCTCCAGTCCTTCTCCCAGCAGCCCTCCAAAACTCTCCCCACTATGTACTCCTTTTGGACCCCGCCTGGTAATGGCCAAACCAACCACTTCTCCTCGCCCACAGCCTGAGGGTGCAAGTTTTGAATTAGAAGGGCATTCTGGAAATATCGGCGTACCAACAGGGCGGTTTGGTAGAGGAGCCTGCAGACGAGGTCCTATGAAAATGGAACGGATCAAAGTCCTAATTGGATCAGAAATAGAAAGTGACTTTCAAGAGCCAGAGACCATGGACTCAAGGGTGGTAATGGGGCAAGAGGCATTGCTGAGAAACATGGAGACACAAAGTGGAGTGCTGCTAAGAAAGCAGATAGGTCAAGAAACACCTAGTTCAGGACACCAGCCCTCAGAGCCTTCCATGAAATGTCATATTGGGCTAGATGAAAACGCAAAACTAGACACTGGTCAGGTGAGTTCTACTGTAGATCAGGCTAAGAGTTTGACTTCAGTTCCAGAACAAGAGAAATGCATAAGTCAGATACTTGAATGTCAAATCCTAGAGTCCAAAGTGAGAGATGCTGAATTGACAGACAGCAGTACTCCTTTCCCAGACAATGAGGGAGAGCCACTGTCTTTATCTCAGGGTGAAGTGCCTTCCTTGTCATTTTCCGAGCCTCCCTATGTTGTTGACCCACAACGTATTGGTGTCCTTCCAGGACTGGATCCTGATCGCTACTATACAGCCCCTTCCACCCCCATTAAGATGGCTTACTGCTCACATCTCAAGCAACAGTGGCGCCCAGGGAGCCCGAGCCAAAGTCCAGGTTCCCCAACTGATGAGTCTGATCTGTGCTCCCCTCCTACCTCTCCCTCTGGTTCCTACATGACTGCTGAGGGAGGCAGCTGGACTTCATACACCTCCAGCACCTCCCACTCATGCTCTCCAAACTTAACAGCTGAGGCAGAGTTGCAAGAAGCTCCTGCTTGCTATGTGGGGTCCCTCTCAGAGATCGGCGACGAGCTTGGAGATGATCGAACTGGTAACGAGAGGGATGCTTGTCTGGGTAAACCTGATTTGCCAGAGTTGCTGGAAGATGTGGCCTGTGAAGTGGATATACTAACAAGGGACACCTGTAGTCCTCATTGGGTGACAGAACATGATTCCACACAAGAGAGCAGGATCATCATGCGAAGAACAGACTGCCAGGAGGACACAGGGGTGTCTGTGGGCTCTCTGAGGCCTAGTGATTTCCAGAGAGCCCCTGATGCAACTCAGGCTTTTAGTGATCCACATCAAAGTCTTGAAATGGATTTCAATGCCTGTTTCTCAGAGCCATCGGTGAGCCTGGATCGCTCCCTAACACCAGACAATAATGCAGCTGCAGCACTGGATACAGAGAGTAAAACCCCTGTCTCTCACTCTCCAGATACTGTAGACATAAAAAGTAATAGCAGTAATAGTTTATATCTCGAGATAGGTTCCTCTGCTCCTCTGTTCCATGGCTATTCTAGAGAGGATGGGCTTGAGAGTGATGCAATGATTCCTGCTTCTATGTTGCCATTCCATGGAAGCCTGATAATCCAGGCAGATTCTATGGATATAACCCTGTTCCCCACTGATGATGAGCAGGGGAATGATGTGGATGCATATGCTGCTGGAGAGGAGGAAGCCGATGTAGATGAGTATGATGATGAGGATGATGAAGATGAGTGTGATGATGAAGATGTGGATAATGACAAGGCAGAGCAACAAGAGGCAGCTTGGAGGGTTGGAAGGGAAGTGGAAGGCCCAAATAAAGATGACACTTCTGCATCTTTCCTAAATTCCTTTTCAGAGAACACCATAAACGATGGTGTAGATGAGTCCTTTGCTTATCAGGATGAAACTGAGGACTCAATTAATTCTACGTCTTATAACGGGGATGAAGATGAACATCTGTACTGCACAGAGAAGCATGCTGAACTCTCCCAACAGTTCCCTGGGCCTGATGAACCTGTGCAGTCAGTAAGCCATGCTAAACCTGAATTTTCTGGCAGTGAGAGTGAAATTGAGATATCCTCCAGATCATCTGAGCTTCCACGTGTAGAACTGCAAGGGAATCTGGCAGACTGCAGTATTCATGGTGAAAGTGTAATCGCACAACAAATTTCAGAAACAAAGTTGCTGAAGGGTGAGCTTTCAAAAGAATCAACTGCAGAGATCAAAACAACTGATGAGGAAGGCAAACAGAGTACAGATCCCTCAACAGTCACGGTAACTTCAGAGAAAGGACAGCAGATTGCCACAAATGATCCAACATTATCTGTTGAACAAAACAAAGTAGAACAAAATAATAGTTCCATTGATTCCTGCGTGGCAGGTGCTACAGCTGCTGACATCGAGACTAATGTAGATGATAGCCAGGAATTGGATCAGAAAAATGGAAATAGTATGGAGTTGGACACATCATTGCAGTTAGCAGAAACTGCAACCAATGACCTAAATAAAGGAGTCCCCCAACTAACATACCTGGATGACTGCAGCCCCACAAACATTCCAGTTTGTGCCTATCCTGAACTATGTGAGGTGCCAGATAACTTAACATCAACAGATGTTTTACCATTTGAACGTTCCATGTATCAAGATAATCTGACAGAGAATCAACCTGGCAATGATGATGTAAACCATAGCTCTCAAAATATGTCCTGCTCCACATACAGCAGACTTGTCATTTCACCAAAGAAAGAGAACTCTGAGAGCAGTATGACAGAAAGGGAACTTTACCCTGACAGTTGGACACCAAGGGATCCCTTGTCTTTAGGTGAATGCTGTGACTTTGAAGCTGAAAATCTGCTCATGTGTGAGATAGCTAGATCAGTGCACAGTAAAGATTTGCCAGTCGCTCATAACATTGCCACTGGAGAAGACAACATGGGTGATGATGAGGACAACAACCGATATTGTGACCTCCAAGAGAAAATGGCAGACATTGATGTTGGTGTGGTTGAGTCAAACATTGCCAGCTGGAGATCGATTCAAGATCTTTCAGAGGCAGGAGGGGGTGAGGATGATGCAAATAATCTTCAAAATCCAGAGAGCAATCCGATTATACATTGCAGTTCTGATAAGGGTCTGGTGCCATCGTGGAATGATCCAGAAAAAACTTGCACACCCTTAATCCTGAGTGCTCCATCAGACCTTACATTGAATATGCTTTCAGATGATGGGAAAGATGGGAAAGATCAAACTCCAAATACAGACTTCAACATTCCAGAGGATTTATCTTCAGGCACATTAAGGAAGGAAAGTGATGAAATAACTTCTGAACAGTCTCAGGATCTGGAATCTTGTCAAGAACCTGATAATGTCACGTTAACAGCAACCATCTCCCTAGAACACACTGATCTTTGTGAATCTTCTACAAAAACAGTCATTTCTAACCAATCAGATAATCTTGGTCCAGTTTTAAATCAGGGTCATTCAAATTCTCAACAGATTACCTTTAGAAACACTGACTCTGTCTCGGAAAACAAGCTCAAATTCAACTTGCAAGGAGGATCATTTGGCACCTTCACATTCAGAAAGAAACCAACTGATATAAAGATTGTGACCTCCTCAGAATTAACAATTCTCCAACAGATTTCTGTCTCACATAAAGAGACAAATTCCTATGATGGGTCTTCAAATGAGGTTGTGGGGGAGAAAGTAATTCAGTTAAGAGCACACATCAAAAATGAAACCGTAACTGATGAAGCTAAAACCACTGACAAACAACTTCTTGAACAAGAGACTACAACTGACGCTCAGGATCAGGAGATAGATAAATCAGACTCCCATGAGAAGGGAAACAAGGGACTGAAAACATGTCAAAAGAGAGAAGAACAAGATTTTACAGAGAATGTTTCATTTCTGGAGCAGAACAAAAATCTTGATGATGATTCACATAAATCAGGTCTTTCTCAAGCTGACAGTGATGAGGCAACACCAGAAACGGCACAGATTGCTAATTCAGGTCATGGCACAAAACCAAAGGTAATTGATGCCCTTAAAACCAACATTGCAGATTTAGCCTCAATGGACAATGAAAAGATCCAGTGCCAAGGAAAGGAAATGGAGAATACAGGTAATCAAGCGCCAAGTTTTGATAGATTTTCAATGAGAGAGGAATTTGGTGAAACTCAGCAGAAAGAGGATGTCTCTATAACGGAGAACACTGAACTTGATCAAACACCAGAACAATCAATTTTTCACCCCCCTGACCCAAGCTATATTGATCCAAAAGAGTCTGTTCATACCAAGTCAGTGGTTGTATCTCAGACAACAGACCTTACAAGGCCAGATGGGCTGAAAGAACTTCCAGACAGTTCTTTGAGCAGAGTAAGTTTGACAGAACGCACAAGAGACATCAATGACAATCACATAGGGGGCAGTTCATCCCTCAGGGTGGACAGCTCAGAACAAGACAGGGTCTCTCCAACATGTTCATCCACAGTTGTCCAGGAGGAAGATCTCTCTAACCCCGTTCAGGAGTCACAGCCCATTCATGACATCTCCCAAACATCTGCTGCCTTCTCACATACAGCTCCAGACAACAAACCCAACCAACCTGACTATCAAAGTCCCCTCCGGACTCCTGGAATAAGCAGTTTGGAATCAGCAGCATGGGAAACAGAGGAACAAACACCAACTTTGGTTCGTATTCAAGACACGTGCGATCATGAAAGTGAGAGAACAGTCATGACAGCAAAACCATGCAGACATGAGAACCCTCCAGGTAAACTTTTGTTTGTTTCCTTAGTTGTTGAGTTTGTTTCATCCTAGGAATCATTAGTATTTAATTGTAGACATGTCATGTGTTTTTTTTCTTGAGTAGTATGCAAGGGACACCGAACAGAACAGTCCCAGTCCACAACATCCACTGGACAAACAGACAGTAACCATGCCCAAAGAACACTGAATCAGTCAGATGAAAGAGATATGCTCCCCTGCTTCAGTCCAAGACCAGACTCCCTCATAAAAACAAAGCAAGCTGAGCGACAGAGCATAGAGCGAGACGTGTACCCAATTAGCTACAGATCAAAAGGCCCAGAGGACTTGGATCTCCGCTTCAAAAACAATAGTATGTTCATCATCTGTTTTAGCCATAAGGCATCAGCATCTTTCTCAAGTACCTTCTTTATAGTCTCTAGCAAAGCAATTTTAGTGTTTATTTGTTTTTCTTTCCTTTAGTAGGTTCAGGTAATGAAACAGACAGTGATGGCTTCCTCCATTTAAAGGATAGTTGACCTAAAAAATAAACATTCTGTCATCATTTACTCAGCTTCATCTCGTTCCAAACCTTTGTGTCTTTCTTTTTTCTGTGATGAAATAATGTCAGTAAATAATGACACCATTTTTGGATGGCCTTTTCCTTTTAGAAATATGTTTGAATGAATAAAGCAGCTAAATTAAGATGAACCATATTCTCTTTGTCTGTTTGTAAGCTGGATGAGGGTGGGCTGGAGCAGAGAGATATCGAGTTGGTGATGGCACAGGCCAACGTGTCTCGAGCTAAAGCAGTCCGTGCACTGCGCCACAACAAGAATGACATCGTCAATGCCATTATGGTGAGTGATTGCTTTTATATTAGCCATTCAGCATTTGTACATTGTGTAATGACTAATTTTACACTATATTCCCTCTAATTCAAAATCCTATAAAAACGGGACTATAATAAAGTCGCTCTTACATGTACTGTATTTTGTTTGTTTTGGACCTCACATAGACATTTTATTGTTCCTAAATCAAGTAAAAAAACAAACCCAAACCCTATTTTTTGGCATTTTTAACTGTGAAAACAATTTAGTCCCTTTATTAAGCTTTATTTTTATAAGTGATTGCTGTTAAAACAAGTTTTGTTTTGTTTTTGAGGTGTTACTATGATTGGGAGGGCATTTTCAATCATTTAGTTCCTGTAAACACAGCGATGGCTCACAAATATAAGCAAACCCTTTGATTGCTATTTATATTTCATCTTTTGTGTCTATTCTCAGGAGCTGACCATGTAAAAGAGGAAAAGACTTCTTCCCCGCCCCTTGCGTGTTTTCTTCCCTAAGTAATGCTGCTATATTGCGCCGCCCAAACTCCTGCTGAAATAAATCCGTTACAACCAGAGCTGTTCGTTTCCCAACATTATCTACGAATCATATAAATGCACATTACAAACAAAAATGTATCGTTATACATTTTGAACAAATTTTAATATTGCCTTAATGGCTCAGATGGTAGATCAGAGGATTGTAGAAATAAATGCTTATGTCCTCAAAGCTGATGGCTTAAATCTGACCTAAAGTTTTTTTTTGTTTTTTTTTTTACTTTCCCCTGGGGTATATGTATCTTATCTTGCAAGCATAAATAGTTCACATGGCACTAAAATTCCATTTAAATTTATTATAGAAGCCTGTTTTTAGCATGTTTTAATTGTTTACGCAAATTACATGGACTGTGCACAATTGTGCAACTACAAATCAAAGATAATATTTGTACTCCATTTTCAATGCAATCATGACATCAGATAGACTATTTGAACACTGTCAATTTTAATCCAGATCAATATACATACATACAAAGATGACCAAAGTAATAATGGTGAATGATCAGTCTATGATATAAAGGATGTACATTACCAAAACTTATTTCTGCAACATCTCATGCATTTAAATGTCCTGTGCGGTCACACATGTCTTTTCACATTCAGCATGAATACTGCATCCAAAAGAAATATTCACATTAGATTTTAGTGGAGGTATGTGATTATATCCGTGTTTGCTTTATTCATAAAAAAATCATTTCTAATACTGTTTTGTTGACATCACCCATGCACAAACAGGCACACAATGACCTTACCACAATGAAAGTTTAGTTTTATGGAAAGCATAACTAGCATTAGCTTCAACATTTAGTTTACTGTAAGCCTCTTTATATTCACGTTAATAAAAGCCTAAAAATGTCAAGACAGAAGCTCTTTATTCAAGTAAGGTTTGTGTATTAAGGCCAACAATTACTGTGTTTGGTCCTCCAGGTAAAAGTCTCTCTGATTTCAGCTGTTCCCCATCCTGTTTCAGTTCCCCTCCCTACCTTCGTTCTCATTGTGTCCAGCTACATTTGGATCAGCTTTTAGGGGACAGGACATTGGCCTGAAAGTGGCCCTGATTGGTAATGTTGCCCGCAGGGAAATAACGTGCCACTACAAAGGTAGAACCATCTGAGGCCACAGCTTTACCAACACCAAATTTCGTCGAGCTTTTCCACACCATTGCAGTGAAGTGACCTAGAACAAAACAATGATTCTTTCATTAATTGGTGTGCATTGCAGCGATGTGTGGTTGTCACAAAGTGTTTATGCTTGTTTGACTCACATAAACCATGTGGCGCTTGTGTTAGTGCTCAGTTAAATATAAGCTGAGAGACAGAGTGGAAACATTTGAGTGGAATAAGAGACTCAAGTACATTTTATGCATTTGGCAAATGCTTATCCAAAGCTAATTACTGGTGATTTCATCACTTTGTGTTAACCCCCCGGGAATCAAACCCACAGTTTTGATGTTGACAACACCATATGCTGCCAACTGAGTTACAGGAACACCCTTTCCTAAATTCCCAACCGCATATTTAAAGGATTAGAGTCAGTATAGACAATATCCACAATCTATACCAGGGATCCTCAAATCTGGCCCACGAGATCCACTTTCCTGCAGAGTTTAGCTCTAACCCTAATCAAACACACCTGAGCATGCTAATCAATGTCTTCAGGATCATTAGAAAATCACAGGTAAGTAAGTTTGATCAGGGTTGGAGCTAAACTCTGCAGTGCATTGGCCCTCCAGGGTAAGATTTGAGGAACCCTGATCTATACAGTCAGTCACTTTTTAAACAATAAAAAATTTCGGATCAGCTGCTGTAGAATTGTGACTCTATCAAAAGCGTTCTGCCCTCTTGCGGGGGTGGCTAGTATTACTCATTTCCTGCAGGCTGAAGCTGATGACCGGTGAGGTGAATAAAAACTAAAGGGGGTGAGTTAACACCTGTAAGCGAGAAATCACACTGTAAGAGATTTCTCATAACTGAATTTTATGGGGAATTTCCTGTGCCTGGGAGGGCTTTGGAAAGCTTCATTTCAATAGGATGAGTCACATCTTACCCATTTTAAAAAATACTGAAGAATATTGTATTACACTGTCTGGGCCAAACTTATCTGCTGTATGCGTTTGTATTATATTTGGTTATAAAACCGGGGTTATGAATATAAAAACGGTGCTCTGTCCTGTTAATGGAAATCAACATAGATTACCTGCAAATTTTAGTTCAATGCAAAATTATTTCGGATGACACAACAGGACAGGATGTCACTCACTAGTGCTTCTGTTTTAAGTAAATAAATTAGAAATAATATATCAGTAAATGTTAAACTAATGCAAAAGTTGTGACCAACTTATTAGTAATGTGATACTGAGGAAAAAAATAGTGGGTGAGGCTTGACTTTAGTGCACATCCTCACTATCTCTAGCCCACAGAATACTGATGTGGAGGGTACTGTTTAAGGACGTTCTGCTCAAGTGGTCAAGCTGATATTCATCATATAAGGACCTTTTCCAATTTTAAAGATTACAAAGACAAACACATTTTTCTGAGGATTAACATGCATGCATTAATTGACTAGTATGTGTGCTAATAGGATAAATGTTGATTTCATGCTGACTTTAAAATATGCCATCCACTCTACTTTCCTGAAGCACTGCAAACCATTTAGATTTCAATTTTGTTTTTCTGAGTACTTAGCCAAGAGTTTAATAAATGATGTTTACATTCTTTCTCTGCTAAAAAGAACATCCTAAACCAGGTGAATCTGGTATTCAGGTTTTAGTTGCTCTGGTTTCTGGTCATTTGACTGATTTTAGGGATGTTTTGGGCAGTTTAGTCAGTCAGGCTGTTATGGAATGTGAGTAAATGAAGTACAAAGTCTAGCATTACCGCACATAAAGACCTTAAGGTGCTGGTTCAGGTGTATTTGATAAGAACTGGAAGTAAACATTGCAGGTACGGTGGTGCGTTGAACACTCTGTTCTGATGACGCAAGAGTTGCAACTATGGCTGTTGAGAAGGCCATTCTTTGTGTTCAACTTGACGTGTTCATTGTTTACTCATAACCGGAGTCAATAATCATGCAGATTTATGTTACAAACTTATAGAATTGTACAGTAAGAAAGTTATTTCCTTTAACCAGGAAATTAACGTTCTTAGAATTGACAAGACGGTTGACCCTGAGTGGTCAGCTAAATATCTACAGTGGATCTAAAATATGAATAGTTAATTATAACTAGTTATGGTTAATTATTCATATTTCCCCATGAGCTAAATTCGCTACAGAGCTGTCTCTTTAATACCGCGTGGTTTACATACACGTTGCTGCTGAATGGGCTGACATGTTTGACACACTCACCAAACAAGAGAAAACACATCTCAAACCCCATTGCACACCGTTTCCAGGAAACATGTCGTTCAAACCGGAAACCATGGCAAAATGGTGCACACCGGTTTGAGCTTGAACTTGCCCCAGATGAACACTAGGAAGCCAACTACTGTGGTATAGTCATATTTATTGGTTTAGCAATAGACCAACTTGATATTAAGTAACATCACTGATCAATGTTAATTCAGATCAGATTCAAACAGCTAAAAGACATTTTAGTGCAATTAGACATTAGATTTAAGTACATTAGGCTAAAATATGACATTTAAAAAAAAAAAAGATACTTAAAAGAAAAACAATTACAGTTCAAAATCAAAGTAATAATAATGACAGAAAATATCAGCAAGGTTTTAGTAAAAATGTGACAAAGCGATTTAACCAGCTAGCCACATAGACCTCTGGTGGACAAAATTAGAAGTAAAAATTGTTTTAAAATAGTTTGTACAAAATAACTCAATACATGGTAGAGGCTGTAAATACAATGTGAACATATATGTAAAACTTAAAAGTTATTTTATATTATAAAAAGCCTATATCATTGTCTGGGCATCTACATTAATGCTAAAATGTGATCCATTCTTCACTTAAAGGGATAGTTCACCCAAAAATGAAAATTCTGTCATTAGTTACTCACCCTCATGTCGTTCCAAACCCATAAGATCTCCATTCATCTTCTGAACACAAATTAAGATATTTTTTATGAAATCTGAGAGCTTTCTGACCCTCCGTAGACAGCAACGCAACTGAAATGTTCCCAGACCCAGAAACGTAGCAAGGACATCGGTAAATCAGTCCATGTGACATCAGTGGTTCAACCGTAATTTTACGAAGCTACGATAATACTTTTTTAGTTTAAAAACAAAAATAACGACTTTATTCAACAATTCTTCTCCTCCAAGTCACGGGTTCTCCCATTATAAAATTACGGTTGAACCACTGATGTCACATGGACTGTTTTACCGATGTGCTTACTACGTTTCTGGGTCTGGGAACATTTCAGTTGCGTTGCTGTCTACGGAGGGTCAGAAAGCTCTCAGATTTCATAAAAAATATCTTAATTTGTGTTCCGAAGATGAACGATGGTCTTAGGGGTTTGGAACGACACGAGGGTGAGTGATTAATGACAGAATTGTTTTTTGTTTTGTTTTTTTCAGAATTTTTGGGTGAACTACAGGGCTGCACGATTAATCGAATGCGATTGTCATGCACATCTTGTCAGTAAAGCCAGTTCTGTGATTAGTAGTAAATCTCCATCACCTGCTTTCAGATGGAGCAGCATTTACTACACAGAGCCGTAGTTCTCTGACAAGCTATGCAAAAAATTGCAGACAAAATAATTGTACGATTATGAAATCAAAGAAATTGTTTGCGATAATGACAGCTGTTTGCGTAGCTTCTCAGTGAACTACGGCTCTGTGAACTAAATGCTGCTCCATCTGAAAGCACGTGAAAACACCACATTTAATAACATATTTTTACTCCAAACTCACTTCATAACGTTAACCGAGTGTTTGAAATAAATCCTTCTGTGAGATGATGTGGCTTCTTACAAAGAAATAGGCACGCAACGTATTTCATAGTATTTAAGCAGTGATAAAGGCTATGTTGATTAGCATTGCATTATAGATATACTTTATTGTAATGAAAATTATAATAAGAAGAACTCAGATAAACCATATATTGCTGTAGTCGTGTGTCCTCTGGCCTTCGGATGGAGATTTACTGCTGATCACAGAACCGTGCTTCACTGAAAGATACGCATGGCAATCACAGCTTCTGTCTAATAGCGATTTCACAATTTCATTTCGATTTATCGTGCAGCCCTAGTGAACTATCCTTTTCATTACGATGATCAGTGCAAAGGCACATTAATAATTAATCAAACAAGCCAAAAACAACAGGCTGCAACTAGATAGTTAGGATAATTGTTGCATAGGTTTGCATCATCACCCTAAGAATGTGTTTTGATGTTGTAGCCAAGTTTACACTATATATGAAATATAAAAATCTATATATATCTTAACAGTTTAAACACTGATTGAAAAATATGGCACTGAAAAAATGTGTTGCTTTGTAAGTAATGCTTTGTATTTTTATTAGCTGTGCATTTAAGCTGTTTAATGAAGGCAAGTGGTGTAAATGATCTAACTAGCATGCATAGCATCATTATTCTTTGCAATTCCTTGTGAATGTAATATCTACATGGTCTGTGGTTTTAGCCTAGCCCATTTCGGCCTTAAGATCAGCTAGTATACACTCAGCCTCGTTTAAACTCAATGGCGTCTCCGGAGGTCTCAGAAGACACGGCTGAGACATTTCACATGCATTCACCCTTTTAAACAGTCTGTTCCGGTCCACACGTAACACCCACCCCGGCTCCATGTGGAAAGCTACACACACATGATCCCACAAATAGTATTCTTCTCTGTGGGGGCTCACATGAACACTACAATTCAACTTGTTCACCTTAAGCTTCAGCTTGTAGGTTTCAGAGGGGGCTTGACAGCACCACCACAAAGCCCCATCATAGTACCCACACACACCGTCCTCCCGATTGGGCAGTCGAGGATAACTGTCATAAAGATTTATGTCACGAGGATGCACTACAATCTTATAGAGAATCTCTCGCCGGTAGAGCCCAGTCTCATACACACGCAGAACTGGACTTTGGTCACCACAGAACTGCTCACCATAGAGCCAAAGTAGCTCCTTAAGTGAAAAGATGAAGCGGAAGTTTCCATAGGAAGATTTTTCCTGGAAGGCCTTTGAGCTGGTGAAGTGCTCAAGGACGGGTGGCTGGTTGCGAATTTGGGCAGAACTTCGATGAGGGAATAAGGACGCGAGGAAACGCTCCTCAGCTGAGGATATGTCATCAGATGTGACTGCTAAATCCCACCAGAGGAAATGGGGCTGATCATTAGCCACCAGCTCCGGTGGCTGTCTGAACCCTGAATCGAGAAAAATAGCCCTAAGACCACTTTCTCCAGTGACATGAGACACTTTCTGTACACGGAACTCCACAGATTCAGGATAAGCAGGGATGTTGTTCTTATACAGGTATCCGTTCTGTAACTCCATTTCTTTTAGGTCCCACAGACTCAGATGCTGTCCCTCAAAGTATGTCTCTGTAACATTTCGGTTATTTGTGCGCTTCATTTTCTTTCTGAAACAGAGAAAAAGATGAACGTTAGCTTATCTCTTTTACAAGGTCACTCAGCATTTTTCTCTTGCAAACCACCAGGGTTGGGGAGTAACAGAATGCATGTAACGGCATTGCGTTATATATCAGGATACAAAAATCTAGTACATCAAAAAACAAAGTATTCAGATTACAGTTACATTTTGTAAAAAGTGGGAATACCATCAGGATTACATTTGTTTCCTTTAAGATTAAATAAATGAGTATTTTGACATAATAACGCTATATTTAGCGCCGCTGGTTCTGTTGACACTCATGTTGACTCACATGAGCCACCGTGCGCAATTATCACCCATCTACAATTATTCTCCTCAAACGCGGGATGACTGCTAATAGCCACTAGATGTCTGCATAGCCTTTTATATAAATATATATACGGGCTGTAATATCTAGATCAGGGGTGGGCAAAATTGGCCCTTCCAGGTCACTTTCCTTCAGAGTTTAGCTCCAACCCTAATCAAACACATCTGAACCAGCTAATCATTGTCTTCAAGACTACTAGAAAGCTACAGGCAGGTGAGTTTTATCAGGGTTGGATCAAATCTCTGCAGGAAAGTGGCCTGGAAGGTGATGTGACATGGCCAAGTGACCCATACTTGGAATTAGTGCTCTGCGTTTAACCCATCCAAAGTGCACACACACAGCAGTGAACACACACCCGGAGCAGTGGACAGCCATTTTTGCTGTGGCGCCCGGGGAGCAGTTGGGGGTTCCGTGCCTTGCTCAAGAGCACCTCAGTCGTGGTATTGAAGGTGGAAGAGAGCGCTGTACATTCACTCCCCCACCTACAATCCCTGCCGGTACGAGACTCAAACCCGCAACCTTTGGGTTACGAGTCCGATTCTCTAACCATTAGGCCACGACTTCCCCAAAAAGGTTGCCCTGGCAGCGGTGGGATTCGAACCCACGCCCCCGAAGAGTAGTGTAGAGTAGGGGGAAGTCGTGGCCTAATGGTTAAAGAATCGGACTCGTAACCCAAAGGTTGTGAGTTCGAGTCTCCAGTCCGGCAGGGATTGTAGGTGGGGGGAGTGAATAACCAGCGCTCTCTTCCACCTTCAATACCACAACATAAATGGCTGCCCACTGCTCCGAGTGTGTGTTCACGGTGTGTGTAACTCTCCCAACCCTGCAAACCACTGATAGCAGCTCTAACTAAGCAACTCACTTGTGTAGTTTTATTAGGATTTCCAGCAAAAACAAAAATGTAATCCACTATGAAAAACTTAGGTTTGCTGGTTTAGTCAGGTGGTCTGATTGCCTTGACAGTCTCTGCTTTTGAACGTTATTTAGAAGAAAAACAGGTGTACATTCAAAAAGAGGAAATGACACTTTTTTTGTGTGCAACGGTTTACTTTGAATGTGCTGCCTTCAAAATTCGATCAGAAGAAGGTACCTCCGGAGACAGGAAGTGAAGCAGAATTTGTATTCTGACATGCCTTGATGCCTTGAAGTGCTGCCTCCGAAGGCATTTTAGAGCTTTCGGACGCAGCGTATATCTCAGGGTTGTGACAAAGGCTGATTAAAAAATGGTCTTGGTGGCGCCACAAACTTAACTTTAATTATTAGCAGTCGCACAAATATGCCGTCATCTGTCATTGTCAACATTACATGAATGATTTTTACCATAAATACACTTTTGAGGGATTGTAATGATGGCGAACATTTTAAGTTTCGATTTTACCACATTTACTTGATATTAGAAATGACGGCTAAACTGTGGTACGTTACTGATAAAACGATCGTTCAAAGCCGTGCATGAATAATACATTGCATTAATCAGTAATATGTTAATATAAAACTACATTACAATTAGTAAAAACAAGTATGTTACCTGCTACCAGAGATACGCTGTTTTCAGACTGTACTTCTTCTGCCCCCAAAGAAACACTGAAGGAAAGCGCGGGAGTTTTTTTTTTCACCGCGTTCCCCGCCTCCTGGCTGTTTCAAAAACAACCAATAGCAGAAACGAAAGCTTGAACTGATCAAAATCTTCCAAATAAAGTCACTCAAAGTGTTTTAAACCAAATTCCTATAGGCAATTTGGCCAATGATGTTCCACCTCAGCAAATCGACGCCTACCAGACGTTAGGAACTTATTTATATGCTTATTGTGAACGGTGTGAACATCTTTAACACCTTACCTTAGGTGAAACGACCAGAAAGCAACTGCTCTCTCATTACTGATATGAAAAAAGACCTGGCCATTTAGACAACAGCCCTACATGTTTCTCACAACATATAATTTGTTACAAATTTGATGTTACATTATTTAGTCATATTAAACGGCTCTGTAGGATAATTGATTCTGACTGGTTTAATATGACATTGAGCAGACAAATATTTATGTACATGTAAACACAATGTATATACATTTGCATTACTTTAGACCCCACAATAAAATAAGGGAACAAATGATCATGCAGATTTAAAGGCAACATTTCAGGTGTCTAATGTTCTTGTTGTCTAACCATGCGAGTTGTTAATAATTCTATTGCAATGATATCCAGTAAGTACAGGGCCCACTCCTGTCTGCACATCACGTGGGGAATTCCAACGGTTACTAACAAAAACATTTTTTCAGCTGAAACATATATTTTGAGAATACAGTTAAGTCAGCACACTGGCAATAGAGAGACACACAGCAATTGTGTGGCAAGTTCTGTTTACAGATGCTTCCTTGAGCAGTTTGCCAGCTCTCTTTGAACACCCCCAAACAAAACAGAGAACTATAAATTCAAAGCAATAAAAACTTCATGGAAATTTTGCAAGGCACGCTTTGTGTGACAGGAACGGTCACATCTTTTCTGGGGCAAGATATAACATTTGCCAGAGAGCTTAGCAGGGGCACATCATCAACAGAACAGAATTATCTATAGTTTGAGACCTTTATTCTTGTCTATTCTACTGACATGGGAATGAGACCATCTTTCCAATTACACCGGAACATTAATAATACCAAACATGAAAGGGTTAAAACTGTGTATTACTGAGATATAAGCATTTTTGGTGAACTTTCACTGACTTGCCCAGGTGGAAAAAAAGAGAGAGGAGAGAGGGGGCTGGTAGAGAAGTGGGCAGAGAAAATAGGGCAAAAACCTGACTGTGATCTGTGAACTCTTCTGCATGCAGCTTTGGAGATTTATTGTTTTATTGCATGGGGGCTGTTCCAGAGCACAGCCTAATGAAGAGGTCAGACCATTCTTACACAGTACAAGATGAGCCAGGCATGTCAGAGTCAGCATTTCCATAGGTTTGATCTTCTTGTAAGGGAATTTGGACCCCTCCTCAGAGGTTTCAGCAACCACCTTTGCTGGCGTCAGTCCGGATCCTATAACAAAAGATAGAGAGAATGGGAGAAACACACACACACACACATACACACACACACTCCTGGAGTTGCTGTTATATGTCATTTTTCCAAAACAGTGGAGATAAGGTAAACTTTCACACAAAAGTCTGAACAATATTACTTATATACAATATTAGAGTTTTAACAATAAAACTCTTTTCTTCAGTAGAATGTGGGACTACGTGGAATGCGAGACTAACTGTAAAGAAAGAGACTTGAGACAGGCCTCCCTGACATGTGACCTTCAGCACTTAGATCACCAGACATCATGACAGTTAACATGAAAATATGTGCCTCCTTGACCGTATGATATATCACTTCTAGTAGTGATAAGAGAATTCAAAAACCACTCATTAAATCAATTTACACATTCTATTCTAAATTTACTTTACTAAATAAAGGATCAACACTGATTTTAAAAAGGCAGTGATATTGAATTTAATGCAGTGTAAAAGAATATAAACTAATCAGCATAATACATCTAATTAAAAGAGGAATAAAAGCATTTAACATAAAAAAACATAAAGAAAGAAAGCAAAGTAAATCATACTACATTCCCACTATTAACCACTAGTCTTCATTAACCAGTCTACAAAATGTGACATGGTTCAAGGTTACCCAAATGTTATCAAATCAAAATTGCAGTGTGTTGCTGGTTGCTTTGGAAACATCCCAAGGAGCTCCATGCCTGTGCTTTTGTGAGCTGAGTGAGCTAAACAGAGAGGTATTCAGTGGGAGCAAAGCAAAACTGATAAAGAACCATAAATTCTGCCTTTCCCTTTCCATCAAAAGCCACAATTAATGTAAAACAGGTCAGAGGCCAGAATCTTTTTTTTTCAGCATCAGTGCTTTATTAATGCAGCATGGACAAATACATTCTCTGAATAGAAAACAATCAGGTAAAAAAAATATATATATTTCCCCCACATACCTTTCATACTTCTACATACGTGATTACAAAAACTTTCTGCTCATTTTGTCACTTTTAATACCTAAAAGTGCCGGTTGGAGGTAATGGATACTCTGGCATATTTACCCTAAAGCCTGATGGCGTCAAACTCACACTTCACAAACTCTTCTGTGTTAAGTTTTGGCTGAGCTCCCTCACAGAGTCTGAGACTCTTAGTCAGAATTTCCTTGCTGAAGTGGAAGATTTCTCCATGTGGAACATGGAATGCCACTCCGATGTTATCCCACATGTACTCTTCTCTGGCTTTTACAGGTATCCGAATGGCTTTCATGTTAGACAGCCTGAAACGGTGTGTTTTACTCATTGCCTGTGGATGCCAGATAATGGTGTTTTCATGGAACCCACACACTGCATCCTGGGTATCCTCGAGCAGGGGATACTTAGAGAACAGCTTGCGTGCACGAGGCGCATGAATCACAATAGAATACATCACTTCCTGCTTATAGACCACAGTCTCAAAAATGCGAATGTTGGGCTTCTGGCCTGCACAGAACTGCTGTTTGTAACTTCTCAACAACTCATGGATTGACATGCTGAAACGGAAGTTCCCCATGCGAGAGGATGACAAAAAGGCAGGGGAAGTGGTGAACTTGTGCAGGAAAGGTTTTTCTGTGTCAGTGTGTTGGTCATCCAGGTATCGCTTCTCAGCTTTAGTAATATCACCTCTGGAAATGTCTGGGCTCCACCATGCCAGATCATATTTTGGTGAGTGGCTGCGTGTCGGCTTTTTAAATCCCTCCGAATCCCAGATGCCAAGGAATCCTTGGAGGTTAGTGTTATGCCGAAGGTATGACACTTGAAATTCCACATCCTCAGGGTGATCTGGGATTGTTCTATAGAGGTAGTCATTCCGTATTCGCATCCATTTGAGCTCTTTAAGCTTCAGGTGCCGCCCATTATAGTATAGTTCACTATGTCCTCTGTCATTGGTACGTAACATGCTTTCAAGGTTGAGAAAAGCTGTTTATGAGATGAAATCACTTCTGAAATGGGAATGTGATGACTTGTTGCACTGTAAGAACGTAAATGTTGTATATTTTATCATGTTAGCATTCTCCAGTTTATATGTAATATTTTTGACAAATACTCAAGGCAACTCTTGTATGTCAACCAAAAAAAAAGTTATTTTTAAAACAGAAAAAGACTGAGATCTGAATTATGACAATCAAGCATGTTCTCCAGAAATAGCCTATTTTTCACCATCGTTTTCATGATGTCTGTAAATAGCCTTTGTTACGATGTTTGTGATCTATCACTTCTCAAAATGGCCGAGATTGGTATGTCTTCATTTACATGCTATCAAAACGGCAGGCTAACAGTCCCCGGTAAAGTTACATTTGAGCATTATTTCCCTCGAATCACCAAATCACATAAAAATGACAAATTTTATGTCCAGATGCACATTTTTCCAAGAATACATTAAACAATTCTAATTAACTGAGTCGGGTTGAAGCATATTAAACTCAACATAACGCACAATGGGAAAAAAGTAATGAATCCGAGTCATCTCTTGTCATCTCTGGAAATAAAGTTGTAATATGTTTCTTAAAGGGGTCCTATTATGCTCTTTTACAAAGTCTTGATTTTGTTTTGGGGGTGTACTAGAACATGCTCTCATGCTTGGTGGTTCGAAAAACGCATTATTTTTCACATATTTTACATTATTAAAATACCTTTCTCCCCAGCCTGGCACAAACGGCTCGATTAGTTCCGGCTTTGATGAAGGTCCACCTTCCGAAAAACAAAATGTGTTGTGATTGGTTAGCTGTCCCAGTGCGTTGTGATTGGCGAACAGCTTACACTGTGTTCATACTGCCACACCCCTGGACTTTGAGATTTGTAACTTTCAAGATCTTTTTTATGCCCAAACATACACACTACACACTGACTAAAATTAAAAAAGTGAAAAAGCATAATAGGACCCCTTTAATATTTCCCAGGGAACATAGGCCTATACTAAAAACTAACGTTAACTTAATTAGAATTGCCACCATTTAGAATTAAACTTTTATTTGTGATGACCCGAGCTGACGCAAAAAGTTCATTGAAATGTTTGCGCTTTGTAATGTACCGGCAGTTCAAGCATTTTCATAATATCTCATTCGTAAAAAAAAAAAAAACAGACTCGAACTCATTCTTGTTAAGTACGGCCGCTGTTGTCACCGAAAAAAAATGTCACCTTGCAAGCGCCAAAATCTGGAAACCAGAAACAGATGAGCACACGGTTGAGCATTCTAACATCTCGAGTGCCTGCTGGAAATACAAATATCATAGCCCACAGGAAATGGCTTAATGTTTTTTTTTTTTTACCTAATTCAGTTTGTAATCAGCATTACCAAAATATTTTACAGGTCGTAGCCTACTTACATGAGGTAAAAAGCTGCTTTGGTAATTATTAGCCTTAGCCTACTAAACATCCTCACATAAAAAAACACTCACACAAAAGAATAAATAAATAGCCTAAATAAATAAATAAAACAGTAGGCCAGGGTATTTGGTGTCGGTGCTCAGGAAGTTGACAAAAATGTTTGCATTGTAGCCTACCTAACAGCCAAATTAACATTCAGATATTCATGATAAGGGTTAAATTAATGTATCTCAGCTAAAACTATTAGATTACTATTAGATGTACAATAAAAAAATATTACGTTATTTAAAGAAAGATCAAGTAATGTAAGTTATTTTACGTTATAAGAAATGGTAGTAGGCTGTTTTCTGTGGAAATCGAAACTGTGGACATGCCTAACAGACCAGAAACATGTCCAAAACAAGGAAAAAGGTAACAAAAGTTTCACTAAAGAATTTGGAGAGCATTCATTTTTCTCATGGTTGCGTTACAACATACATTCTTGTACATTTTAGACAACCCTATTTCCAGTCCATGTTCATTAAATAATAATAATAATAATAATAATGATAATACAATTTAAATCCTGCTTCTAATAACAATTTAGAAATACTGTATTAGGCCTACAACGTGTAGGCTCCTAAATAATAATCATGAATGACAGAATCGGCAGTGTAGTATATTCCTTTTCCTTTTTCTTTTTGAAATAGGCTATTTCATAGAGTTTGAATAATTTATGGCAATTACTAGATCTACCATCTTAAATTAATTATTGTGTAGTAAAAATGAATAGAAACAGTCTTGTTATAAAAAAAGAAGAAGATTATTCACTCACCAACTTGCTGTATCCTGTTTCTTTGTCTTGTAGATTCGGAGTCAAAACAAACTAGCACAAGTCATGTAGAACAGGGTTTCTTCAAGAGCCGTTATGATGTAACTTCAAAATAAAAGCCCTATGCATGAACAAAGAAAATGATTAGCTAATTAGGTGGCTGTCATTTTTAGCAAACATATTTTATTAAAGTAAATAATGTTCTGGTTCCTGAGCTAACTTATCTCAAGAGTTTAAAATTAACGAAGAGTAAAGGGAGGAGAGAAGAAAAAAAGACAAGGACACAAATAATCAGTGAGGAATTCATAGCTCAACAATACACCATGAGAAAACGTGCTCATGAATGTAAATTATTAATTCTTATTAGTCTTTTTTTGGCAGTTCTGCAGCTGTTACCTGGATGAGATAAATTTTTATTTTTTATTAATTTGCTTAAATTAGGACTACATTAAATCTAAATAATTTAGCATGTTTGTAAAACTTTTTAAATGTCAAAATATATATGACATATATGCTTATTTATTATGTATATATTTTTGATTAATATAAATTATAAATAGGGTCCAACATTAATTATAATCTATTAATTCATCTGTCTAATAATGTCTAAAAATATAATAATTATGTCTGTCAAGCTCTAACAGACTATCCAAATTTTCATAAAACAATAGGGTTATGAAGCACAGATGTGCCTGTCACTTTAAAGGTATAGTTCACCCAAAAATTCAAATTCTGTCATAATTTACCCAGGTTGTTCTAAACCTGCAAGTTCTTTCTTCTGTTGAACACAAAAGAAGATACTTTGAAGTAACTGTTTGGTTACCCACATTCTTCAAATTATTTTCTTTTATGTTCAACAAAAGAAAGACATTATTACAGGTTTGGAACAACTTGTGGGAGTGTAAACGATGACCAAATTTTCATTTTTGGGTGAACTATCCCTTTAAGTTAGACAATCCTCCTCTGTGCAAGCTGCGCGTTCATCATTAGTTACTGGACAGACCCATTGATAACTTTCCCGTTCAGCTCTACATCTGGAGAGTCTTGTGTTCAAAGTGCGGACGTGAGCTCCTCGATGTTTTAAACCGCGCAGGTTTAGCGCATGCTGCGCTCGCGTGAAAGGGCTTTAACGGCGCGCGTTCTGGAGACTCCATCATCGCCATGGAAACAAAGACGCCAAGATGAGCTTCTCTAACTTCTTATGAAATTAATTTCATTATAATTGCTATTAGCATTATAAACGGTGCAAAATACTTATTTGTTGATTCAGCTTGTTGGCCTTTGTAAAATATGGGACAAATCGCGTCCCGTATTGATTTGATATGGGACGCATCATTTTACCTTAAAATACGGGACGATTCTGTATTTTAAGGGACAGGTGTCAACCTTAGTTGTAAGTGTTGAATTCACTTCCATTTTATATTCATTTTCAGAGCTATGCGGGCATTTTTTCCCACTTTGTCTTCTTATTATTATTACTACTACCCCAGACAAAATATAGTAGAGTGTTTTTAAAGGGGTCATATGATGCGATTTCAAGTTTTCCTTTCTCTTTGGAGTGTTACAAGCTGATTGTGCATAGATAAGATCCCTGAAGTTGCAAAGACTGAAGTCTCAAAAGTATCAAAGTTAAGACTCTGCCACGCCCCCCTAAAACGCCTCGTTCTAACACTCCCCCACATATCTACGTCACTATGTGGAAATATTTGCATAACGCCACCCAAATGTTCACGCAAAGAAAGAAGGCGTGGTTTCAGTAACCACAGTTAGTGTTGAAGCAGCCATGTCAGGGAGACGCTGTGTGTTCCTAGGCGAAAGCAAAAGCACTTTATTTGGCCTTACGGAAGTAGATGCATTTAGGAATATTTAAGATTACTTACAACAGAACATTAATGCATTTTATGGACGACCGTTTCGTGAACATAGGAGAGGAGGTAATTCTGACTTTGCTATGACAATCTGGCGCTTCTGAATCAGCTACTGTTTTGTTATTAGTTTAAGTATTTGCTATTGACTGTTCAAATGCGGAGTTTTGCGCATCTTGTGTGTGTGTGTGTGTGTGCGTGTGTTTGAGAGAGAGAGAAAGAGTCTAAAGGCCAATTCACACAGTTCTAAGACGGAGTCAGCTGTCTTAACCGTGGCTTGTGTACTGCAAACACATACCAGCTTCATCACTGTGTCTGTCACGCGACTCTGTTCCCCTTTCAGGCAAGAATAAAAAAAAAATTGCAGACAATGTGACTGTAAATACGATATAATAGCAGCAAAATGGTTGCAGATTTGCAAAAGGCAATCATACAAGAGACAGGCACGCAGGAGCGTTATCTAGTGATGTCAACATGTATCTAAAACATTATACGTGTCTCAAATTGTGTACTTTTGCACTATTCTACACCATTTTGTGGTATAAATAGTGTGACTGCTCACACTAAAAATTCCAAACTGGAACTTTAACCAAACAAAAAAGCTTTAACGACGTATGACGCAGTCAACTCTGTCTGTGTCTGTAAAGGTGTGAAATACTTGGTCCATACAATTAGAACAACAAAGGGACAGTGTTCCTCAGAAAGTTCCTGTAGCGTATCCATTAGATTAGTTTGATAACTACTCGTCTTGTGTATTTTTTTTTTTTTTTGCAGGATTTTGCAGGATCTCCATGTATCTATTGATGGTGACATTTGTTTTCAGACATAAAAGTCTGTCCCACAGACAGAACTTTGTGTTATGATTCTTTGAAGGCTGACACGCTAACATCTCTGCTGAAGAACTGTGCTACACTACTACGTTCATTAAATTCTTCTCCCAAAAACAATGTTGGTCAAGCTTGCTTATTTTGTTTATTAGAAGATATTGAAAACATTGGTGATGCAGTGTGGTTCAGGCAGAAGGACAATAATGATGCATGTCAGAGATAGATCAAATTTATATAAGGAATAACAAATCACTCTCATACTGGTGACCAAGGCAAGTTCTTTTGTAAACTGAGAACTCAGATAAAGTTACATAATCCATAAGAGGAGAAAATTTAATTTGGGTTTTATTTATAATTGAAAATCAGAGAACTTATAAAAACAGCCAAAAATGAGTTGGATGATTTTTTTGCTCCTTTTAAAAAATATATTTTTCCAACTTTCATAGCTTTCTGTGAATGGCAAATTTCAGTACATTTAGATAATACATAATATAGGGTATATATAAAATACATAATATATGGTAGGCCTGAGAATCATGTTATCACATCACAAGCAATCACCTATTTGTCATCTTTAAACAAGGTCAAATGTAGTGACCCTTAAAACAAAACAGACACAAAAACCAATACTGGTTGCAACAAAGCAAACATGATTGTTTGATAGTGTAAACAAAAGAAACTCAACAGATAGACACACCCCTTACAGAGACACACAGTGCCAGTACCTTTCAGGACACTACCAAAACAGGTGAGGCTCCATAGCTCCGTGGTTAGAGCACTGGTCTTATAAACTAGGGGTCGTGAGTTTGATCCTTGCTGGGGCCTGATTAATACATAGAGGACACTTTTGAACCAATATCAAAAGTGTTTACAGACGTAAATGATTGTCGATAGAACAGAATCGTTCAAATACAGGTGCATCTAAAGAAATAATTAAAAAAAAAAATCATTTTTTTTGTAACTTATTTTAAAAAGTGAAACTTTCACATATTCTAGATTCATTACATGTAAAGTAAAACATTTCAAAAGTTTTTTTGTTTTAATTTTGATGATTAGACCTTACAGCTCATGAAAGTCAAACATCCAGTATCTCAAAATATTAGAATATTTACATTTGAGTTTCATTAAATGACCATCCCTAAAGTATAAATTCCAGGTATCTCTTGTTCTTTGAAACCACAATAATGGGGAAGACTGCTGACTTGGCAATGGTCCAGAAGACAATCATTGACACCCTCCACAAAGAGGGTAAGTCACAGAAGGTCATTACTGAAAGAGGTGGCTGTTCACAGAGTGCTGTATCAAAGCATATTAAATGCAAAGTTGACTGGATGGAAGAAATTGGGTAGGAGAAGGTGCACAAGCAACAGGGATGACCGCAAGCTTGAGAATACTGTCAATCAAAGCAGATTCAGACACTTGGGAGAACTTCACGAGGAGTGGACTGAAGCTGGAGTCAGTGCATCAAGAGTCACCACGCTCAGACGTCTTCAGGAAAAGGGCTACCAAGCCACTTCTGAAACAGAAACAACGTCAGAAGCATCTTACCTGGGCTAAGGTGAACAAGAAGTGGACTGTTGCTCAGTGGACCAAAGTCCTCTTTTCAGATCAAAGTAAATTTTGCATTTCATTTGGAAGTCAAGGTCTGGAGTCTGGAGGAAGACTGGAGAGGCACAGAATCCAAGCTGCTTGAAGTCCAGTGGGAAGTTTCTGAAGTCAGAGATGATTTGGGGTGTGTGACGTCTGCTGGTGTTGATCCACTGTGTTTTATCAAGTCCAAAGTCAATGCAGCCGTCTACCAGGAGATTTTGGAGCACTTTATGCTTCCATCTGCTGACAAGCTTTATGGAGATGCTGATTTCCTTTTCCAGCAGGACTTTAGCAGCTGCCCACAGTGCCAAAACCACTTCCAAGTGGTTTGCTGACCATGATATTACTGTGCTTGACTGGCCAGTCAACATGCCTGATCTGAACCCCATATGGAATCTATGAGATATTTTCAAGAGAAAGATGAGAAACAGTCGATTCAACAATACAGACGAGCTGAAGGCTCAACAGTGCTTCAGTAGTGCACAGGCTGATCGCTTCCATGCCACACCTCACTGATGCTGGAATTTTTGCTAAAGAAGCCCCGACCAAGTACTGGGTGCATAAATGAACATACTTTAAAGAACTTGAACGTTTCTGTTTTGCAAATCCTTTTTTGATTGAGCTTAGGAAATATATATTTTGAGACACTGGATTTTTTACTTTCATGAGCTGTAAGCTCCAATCATCAAAATTAAAACAAAAAATATTTTGAAATGTTGTACTTTACATGTAATGAATCTAGAATATATGAAAGTTTCACTTTTTGAAATAGGTTACAAAAATAAAAAAGATCTGTAGATCTGATAATTGTTCAACACTACAAAAGACACCAGGTCTTCAGACTATATGTAGAACTTCACCCTACATGTGAGTGCAAACAAGTGCTGCAACTTTCTGATCTGATATTTCAAACACTTAACAGAATATAGGCAACACTGTTTTGGATCAATTTTGTTTTCATTTTGTTTCATTGCATTGATTTACATCTGTGTATCTGTGTGTGTGTTTACTCTTATTAGGAAACATGTAGGTGAAATATAATATAAGGTAAAGGCACATTATTACTTAAAACTTTCACTTTTTAAATATCCAGTTAGTTTTAAAAAGAATATAAAAAAACATAGAAATATAGGAAAAAATTAAAACATTGACGTGGAAAAAAGCCACATCTGTTGTAATTCTTTTTGTCAATCTGTATAGCACAATTATAACACTAGGATTGGATAAACAATGACGTTATGCAGACAGAAGAATGTCATTTGTGACACATGAATCACGTGTTTGTCATTCCTCCTAAATTTCAAACAATCAAAGCAACAAGGAACTGTTGGACACGCCCTTTGAAGGGTTTTTCATATGGTAATGAGGATGCTTAAAGAACAGGTGAGGCTCCATAGCTCAGTGGTTAGAGCACTGGTCTTGTAAACCAGGGGTCGCGAGTTCAATTCTCGCTGGGGCCTAATAGACACTTTTGAGTAGTAATCAAAAAAAGTTTACAGATATAGATGACTAGTGGTACAATAGAAGAGAGTGGAGCAAGTCTGGTATGAAGTGTTCAACTGGGAGTAAACAAAAAATGAAAGCTAAGACACATCACAGATGTTCAACGATCCTGAAAGAAGTCAAATGTAGCAAAACAGACAAGATTGGTTGCAACCAAACAAAGAAATTACTAATTATTGTCCAATCTGGTGAGACCGTGTAAAAGATGTAACACAAAATATTAAGCAGCACAACTGTTTTCAACATTGATAATAATAAGAAATTATTCTTGAGCACCAAATCAGCATATTAGAATGAATAGCCAATTTTTTGACTCTGTAAACTTTAATCAAAACATCACAACTTGCTCCTCTTGTGATATGATTGACTTGATATCTGTGATGTACGTATGCATGACTGTCCTGCATAGGTGCTCACATGACTAGTGTTCCCTTCCGGTACACCCCTTACAGATGCAGAAAGATTGTCAGTACCTTTTATATGGTAATAAGGGCAGCACAAGAACAGGTGAGGCTCCATAGGTCAGTGCATAGAGCACTGGTCTTGTAAAACCAGGGTCGCACGTTCAATCCTTGCTGGGGCCTGTGAATTAATTTTGAACTAGTATCAAAAACATTTGCAGACATACATTACTTCCAAGAAATCCACGTATTCAGAACTGACATGAGGAACACTTACGAGCCATCACTTGTGTGCTCTGAAGAACTTCTAAAAAACTTGAAGCAAACTATTATGCCTGTATGTAGAATCAAATTTACTCAGGAAATGCATCATAAAAACCAAGAACAGATTTAATTGTTCAAAAATATTTCAATATCAAAACATTTATACATCAAATCCTGAACTGTCTTGGCATAGAAAGTACAAAAATACTGCACAAATAATCATTTTATACAAAAACAATACAAAATCTGAAGGCTGCCATGCCATAAATCAGAAGAAACACCATTAAAACAACAGAAAGCCGATAGATTAAGCAGAGAAACTAGATGAGAAATCGTTTGTCAACCAGAGTTTTGCTTGCTAGGTTCCTGCGGCCCATTCCATTTCGGATTAATCTGAAGACCTGAAGGAGAGAACATTAAAACTTCATCTTAAACATCAACTCTAGAGCGTCGAATTAAACCAGTCCATTCACATATTCACATATACTAACCAGCTGCTGGAGGTATGTTAACACAGTTGCGAGAATGAAGTTCTGACTGCCCAGATCCACCACACAGAAAAAGAGGGTGTCAAAGATCAACAGAACAGCCTCATTACCATAAAAGAGGACATCAGCGAATGAGTGAGAATCATCTGAGAGAAGATAAACACAAAAAACGCAATCACTCATTCACTCAAAACACTAATGATTTGATGAGATTTACAGAGTGTTTTTTACCATTATAGAAGATGCTTTTATCCAGTGGCTCTATAAACTCCATACCGATAAGTCTCTCAAATAGTAGCTTATCTTTCACTATGTAATCCATCTCACGATGAGCCTTAGAAAACAACAGAATGAGCAAATCAAAACACAAACCAACCATAGTAAACTACTGGAAAAATCACAAGCATCAATGAAATGAAATTCTCACATGATCAATGACAGAGCCCAGGAATCGGTTCATAGTATGGTAAGCTTTTGTGCTCTGCTCACAAGGATTGGCTGAAGCATCCACCAACCTTGAGGGCCCACTTCTCTGTAGGGGTAGAGACATTTTTAGCCACCTTTACCAAGAGTGATTTGTGTGGGAGATCACTTTGCTATACCTTGGGAAAAAATTGACTTCAGAAGTAAGCAAAATGTGACAAAAACAGGAATCGTGGCAAAAGGTAAAAATTATTCATTAAAACAAGTAAATTGTTTTTCTAAAAATGGAAAAAGTTTTCTTGTATGTAATAACATTTCTTAATATAAAATGTTCTTTATCGTTATTTGCTTTGTTAAAAAACAATGAACACCTATGGTATGTCCTCTTTTAGATAAGTAAATATAAGTGTTTATGTTTGTGTTTATACCCTGTTGATTGGCTCAATTATCCGGTCATATTTTACTCGCAGGCGGTTGGTTATTGAAATCTGAAATGTCTGAGTGTCTGAGTTCGGCAAAAGTCCCCTTTGGCCACACAGATTCTCCTAAAATGCATAAAAATAAAATGAGTTCTCCATTCAAACTTTTATTATTAAATGGAAGACTCAAAATTCATCCTACCGCCTCCCTCTTCAGGTTTGTATTCATTTCATCCATGTTAGTGTCAGCATGACCATGAACAGAACGTCCATGAATGTAGTAGCCAAAACATCGATGAGACAGCAGCAGCACTGAGATCTACCAGACACATACACATACATACAAAAGAAGAAAAGACAAAAATCAAGCAACATTAAGCCATTACATACTGTATGTTACGGTCTAAAATTTTACACTTATTGTCTATGAATTACAGACTATTTGCAAAGAAGATTTCTAACCTAATACTTACATTGCTGATTGAGCACAGATCCACAAACTGGCGAATCTTGTCTTCAACAAAGCGTTCATGGAATACTGTGAAGAATATAATCTAAGGTAAAATGACACAAAAAGGAACATGAGAAACAGCACAGGTGACACAAACAGAGACAGGCTGCTTGTTTTGAAGCATACATGTTCTCACCTGTATTAAGCCAATGCAGAGCCACATTGCAGAAGCCACACCGTGGCGGAGTATGAGGCTGTATGGTGGTGTGTATGCCTCAGGAGACCGACGCAGGTTGGATGAGGGGTCTCTTAAAGCCAAATTTGAGAAGCCCACCACCTGCAAGCACAATATTCGACATTTGTTAAAAGAGATCTATTATGCTCCTTTTTACAATATTAATATAAAATTTAAATAATTCAGAGTCCACAGAATGTGTCTGTGAAGTTTCAGCTCTAAATAGCCCATAGATCATTTAGAAAATGCCTATTTTGAGCGCAAGCAGAAACAAGCTGTCTTTGTGCATGTCTCTTTAAATGCAAATGAGCTGTAGTGATGGGAAGTTCGGATCATTTTTACCGACTAGGACCAAAGAATTTCAGCAAAATGAACGAATCTTTTTTTCGAGTCATTTCGTTCATTTTAGCAAAATATAATTAAAATGTTACGTGTTACTTCCCTAATACGTCTACTACTTACGCAAACGTTGATCACACTACAAACAATACAAAACTATAATGCTATAAGAAACAGAAAAGATTAATTCATTGTTTACCTGGGTCTTCAGTCTATGATTAGCTCACCTCACCTCTTATCTGACAAGTCTTCGGGTTTGAGTCGTTCGTTCATCACGTGACAGCCCCATACGCTTTAACCAATGCAGTCTGAGTCGGAAAATAGTCTTTCGAATCGTTTGTTCTTTTGTCACGTGACGTGACAGCATTGGATAGAGAAATTAGTTAATTTACAAGCTTCCTTACAAACGGGTGCATAGTTATTATTATTATTATCATCATTATTATAATTATTATTTACTCTTACAGTTACGTGATGCTTTTCTGGTCTCAAATTGTAGCTTTTTACTTCTTACAGTCTTATAAATGTGTGAATTTCTGTCATTATGGTTGACAGAATGTTGTAACAAAGGTAACAAAGAGTTGGTTATTATTATTAAGTCTCTTTCCGGCTCACACTGCATTGGTTAAAGCTTATGGGGCTGTCACGTGATGAATGAACGACTCAAACCCGAAGACTCCAGAGATGAACTAATCAATTCTCTTTCCAGCTCAGACTGCATTGGTTAAACTTATGGGACTGTCACGTGATGAACGAATGACTCGGAAAAACCAGAAGACTCGAAACAGGTGAACTACTTGACTAATTCCAGTACAGAACCTATATGAGATTGAGCATGCGCAACTGAACTAATCACTCCCCAAGACGACTCGTTCTTCCCGAGTCACATTAAAGATTTGTTCAAAATGAACGAATCGTTCAAGAACGACCCAACACTAATGAGCTGCTGCCCACCCCCTTTTCCACAATAGGACTGTGCCTTTACAGCTCATATCTCAGATAGTCTGCTACAAAAAAACTGTTTTGTATTGTTTTTCATGTATATCACACTGAAGTCATGCCTTTCAAAGCCATATCAGTTTAAACTTCTGATATAGGCCTACGGTTTTCTGAGCGCACACATCCGAAGCATGCGCACAGAAAGCGAATGTCACATGGCATGCGAGTACTAAACTAACTTCTCTTTAATGTCTTATTGCGTTTAAACTGCCATATACACACGAGAAAATCATTTAGTTATGTCTGTGAAGGTAAAGAGCTGGGAAATGTCATCAGTGCAGCCAAACACAGAACAGTTAGCATGGCGGTATGGCATGGTACACTGTTGTCTCTTGTGAAAACACAACGGCTGCGCTGTGGGTGGAAACGGCTCGTTTTTTCACAAGCTTGCAGAGAAAGGCATACAAAACACAATTACTGGGTTGTTCTTTTTTTAGGTTTTGTGGGTTGGTAGATTATAGCATTTAAACAGGTCAAAAGTCAGATTTTCATGATATGTCACCTTTAATACAGTCCGTATTAACACGATAGTATGCTCTTTAAGTGGCTCTTTAAGTATTTTAGAAATAGGTTTTGAGGCAAACTGTAGATGTTTTGGGACAGAACTATAGTGTGTTGTTGGCCTCACCTCCAGAAAGAAAAGCACAGCAATGACCTGAAATGTGGGGTTGATCTTGCGAATGGTCTGAATCTCATTCCACTCATTGGCCACAAAATATGTTCTCCAGATACTGACAGAAGATGCTTGACTTTTTGCTTCGCCAGAACCTGAGCACATTACAACATAATTATAGAATATACAGTATCTCACAGAAGTGAGTACACCCATCCCATTTTTGTAAATATTTGATTATATCTTTTCATGTGACAACACTGAAGAAATGACACTTTGCTACAGTGTAAAGTAGTGAGTGTACAGCTTGTATAACAGTGTAAATTTGCTGTCCCCTCAAAATAACTCAACACACAGCCATTAATGTCTAAACCGCTGGCCATAAAAGTGAGTACACCCCTAAGGGAAAATGTCCAAATTGGGCCCAATTAGCCATTTTCTCTCCCCGGTGTCATGTGACTCAGTGTTACAAGGTCTCAGGTGTGTTAAATTTGGTGTTATCGTTCTCACTCTCTCATACTGGTCACTGGAAGTTCAACATGGCACCTTGTGGCAAAGAACTCTCTGAGGATCTGAAAAAAATAATTGTTGCTCTACATAAAGATGGCGTAGGCTATAAGAAGATTGCCAAGACCCTGAAACTGAGCTGCAGCACGGTGGCCAATACCATACAGCGGTTTAACAGGACAGGTTCCACTCAGAACAGGCCTCGCCATGGTCGACCAAAGAAGTTGAGTGCACGTGCTCAGCGTCATATCCAGAGGTTGTGTTTGGGAAATAGACGTATGAGTGTTGCCAGCATTGCTGCAGCGGTTGAAGGGGTGGGGGTCAGCTTGTCAGTGCTCAGACCATATGCCACACACTGCATCAAATTGGTCTGCATGGCTGTCGTCCCAGAAGGAAGCCTCCTCTAAAGATGATGCACAAGAAAGCCCGCAAACAGTTTGCTGAAGACAAGCAGACTAAGGACATGGATTACTGGAGTTATTTTGAGGGGACAGCAAATTTACACTGTTATACAAGCTGTACACTCACTACTTTACATTGTAGCAAAGTCTAATTTCTTCAATGTTGTCACATGAAAAGATATAATCAAATATTTACAAAATGTGAGGGGTGTACTCACTTCTGTGAGATATTGCATATGTGTTATTAAAAAATAAAAATAAATAGATTAAAACTGTTGAGTTTGTATCGGTATTATGAAACATGCATTTGAGAAGCACATTAGAGAAACACTGTAATTACCCTCCACATGTTTACTGGCTTTACCACGAGGTCTTTCCCAGTCTATGAAGAAAATATCCACAGACAGCTGAACAAAGAGCTTATGAAGAAATTGTACAGTCTGTGACAGAAAATAAAGTTGGGTTAAAGAAGGGAAAAGACAGACATATACTTAAATAAGCAACCTATAGCGTATAAGCTAATATTCATATTTGTACTCACCTTCAAAGCAAAGGCACAGCCAACATAAACAACAAAGCGCTCCTCCTGCGCTGGTAATGGCAGCAAAACAGACACAAATAGCTGGGCCTGGAGATATACAAAAGGCCTTTTCTTTATAGGTTTTAATTTCTGTTTTAAGGCGTGTTCACATTGGTGAACGAATAAGATTCATTCTTTTGTTCACATGACCAGAGCTACAGCTATTATATAAAACTATGACTTGATGGCACACACAAACAGAGTATAAACAGTTTGATAACATGTAAATACTGTCTGACTTCCTTTCTGTGACAAGTGGGTGTCAGAAACGCAATGTTGCACAGCGCTTGTCTTGATGTGAACAGGCCTTTAGACCTAAAGAGCTCCATCAAAAAAATAAAGGGTCTGTATAGACTGCACATCCTAGCAAATAAACCTCATTTGACAGGACAGTGGAAGAAATTCACAGAAACACAGATACTAAACTGATGTCTGATGAGTGGGTGAGACTACATTTAACAACAGAAAAAGTGATAGACTTGCCTCCACTGTCTGGAAAATATTGAGAGGAAAAGCAAAAGAAAGAAAAAGGGGAAAAAAGACTCATGTGAGGCTAAATCATATTCATAATAGACTAGACATTGCCACTCACAGACATGAATGCAAACCTTAAAGAATATGAGCCAGTAGAGGCCTGTTCCAACTGTGATGAAGAAGAAAACATTTGCCAGGTCACCAGCATAGAACACCAGAAACTTCATAATGGTCTGAAACAGAAATTACATTACTATGCATCTGGGTTGTGAATTGTTTATAATCATCTCTGAATGTGAGCCTTCACCTGCAGGTCAATGAGAGGAGATGCGATTCTTCTTTTCCAGCTTGCTGTCTTCAATAAAGAGTGGACAACAGCCATCCCACCCAGCACACCAAGAGCAATCTGGATATGAATCCACATATGAATAAGCTCACCAACATAAAACAGAAAACTGATTTTCGTTGTTCATACTCACATCAGTTTTGACCCGAGCTTCTTCCTGGTCCATCGTATACTCAAGAGAGAATGACACCTGTAGATATGTACATAAAAACAGAAATTAACCTGTTTGGCTGATCACATAAACACTTTAAAATGTGTAAAATATTTAGCATTTATTACATTTACACTGCATCATGCATCCTATCTGTCAAAAGAATAAATTATTTTTTGATTAATTGCATTAACATATGCTGGAGACATACCGTAACAGTCTGTGTGGTGGGGTCAGTGACAGGTATATCTGAGTAAGTCACAGTCATCAGAGGGGGGTACACCTGTCCCTTCTGTGTATTCGGCACCAGCTGAAACCTGTTCAGTGCAGGACATCAAGCTTAGTGTGATCTCCCACTATGTGTGCTTTATGTGTTTGTGAGTGTGTAGTACTTACCCGATCTTAATGTTAGAGGCCACACGTATGACCCCAGGTGAAGAACTCAAAGAGTTTTGCCTTCCACTCAACGTGTCCACAAGCATCAGCCTTCGGGTCAGTAACCAGTTATTCATGTTAGATCCTGACACAAGAGAAGTCAGCATGGTGATAAAGCAGCAAGGCCATGATATGGAAATGTTTGATCAAAAAATGTGTTTGTATGTTGTACCCTCATTAGTGAACTGCCCGTTAAACTGCTGGTTGATATTTAGGAGAGGCACTGCAAGAAGATGCTTGTCCTCCTGTGGCTTCTGAATGACCAGGAACACGTCATAGAACACAGGCTCTGGATACCCATTCAAAAGCTCTGACACAGAGAGAACACACTAAGAAAAGAAAAAAAAACTTTAACATATATCCACATATTCAGCTGAAAATAAAAACATGTATATTGACCAAACAGAGAAACATATTGCTAAATATGGAACACATATGGACAACAACAGAAGATAAGTCAGACTCACACTCTGCTTGTAGGCTGTCCCAAACGTGAAAGCAGACTGTTGTCTGGTAAGGGTGTCTGGACAGAGCTATAGAGGATTTAATTAAGCATATTTGCACATTAGTAAAAATTTTACTAATTCAGGAAAAAAAAAAAAAGACACCTTCAGAAAATCGTCAATATTTTTTTTAGGAATGTCATCATTGTATGATAGGTTAAGCCAAAGACTTGCAAATCAACTCAACGAAAAACACCTCAACTAAACAATCGTATCAACTGACTTGACGGGAGTTTAGCTCTGCAACACATTTTAATGTCATGTGTATTTTAAATAGTTTTAAAGAACACAAAATATTCTTAACCTTATTTTTAAGTTAGAAAACAATAAAATAGTTGAGAATAATCTTATTCTTAAGAAGAATTTGTATTTGCGATGACAGCATAGTAGGCAGTGTGTCGACATATAACGCCGTTCGAATCCCGGCTCGAGGACCTTTCCTAATCCCACCCCCTTCTCTCTCTCCCAATTTGCTTCCTGTCTAATCTACACAATCCTATCTTAATAAAGGTAAAACGCCAAAAATAAATCTTAAAAAAAAGAAAAAATTATTATTTGTGAATTTGACGATAGAAGAGAAATTGATCAAGCCTGCCTACCTGGAGGTTTCCTCCACCGATGCTCTCCCATCTCAGAAACTCCCCACGCACTGAGTAAACAGCAGCCCGCAGCTCGATGTCAGTGTTCTGAAAGTGAGAGGAAGGTTTGTAAAAATTACTACATGCATGCTTACGCTTACAAGATGTTTAGATGTCAAAAGTGTTTACCTTTTGTGCCCCTTTAAAGCTGAATCCAACAGGAAGCGGCTCATTCTGTATAATCCGTGATGCCAACCCAAGCTGGTCTCCATAGTAGAGCCAAGGCATGTTTGCCCTCCTAGAGTCACAATGAGAGTGAGGGTCTATGAGGTCACAGATACAAGTAAACAGGATCCTTGCGCCCATTAGTTAAGAATTTAAATACTTTACAGAGGCACAGACACTTCATAACAACATCATATAATATCAGATCAAATCAGGTCTGCCCATATCACTTCTGAGACAGGAAACAATTTATCTTGAACGAGTCACACTGTATTTAATAATATAACATTGCACATGACGGATCTCCTATGGTTATTTTAAATACCCTGGGGTTCCAATCTTCTGATGAGAGGGATAAAGCACAATCAGCTGATCATTATGGCAAATAGACTTAAGATCTGCACTTACAGTGGTTTTCTATATTATCTTGTATCACAAGAAAGCTGTATTTTCAGAGCTGCTGTTAGTGGAAGTCATGTGACAGGCAGGGGTTGCCTGTAGAGCATGTACTTTTTTAACCAATGCCAAGTGTACAGTCATACAATGGTTATAGAGTCATATGTTAACCTGAAATATGTATTGAAATAAGAATCACAAGAGTAACATATAGGGAGTCATATGATAAGTTTTTTTTGTTTTGTTTTGTTTTACAAATAGGAGGCTTGTTTGCCACAATTAAAAAAAAAAAAGTCTTGATGTATGAAATATAACTGTGGATGACAGCTAGAGGTAAAAAATAAACTCACAGAATGCTATAGAAACAGAGCATTGAGACCAAAGATTTAAGATGTATAGCTGGACATCTCGGCTTTGTTGTTTGCCAATATAGTCAAATTTTGACACCTGGAACCCCAGCTTTGAGAGACTTCTTTTTCAAGAGAGAAAAAATAGCATGAGCCACAACACACTGAGCTAATTATACGATTTAAAGGGGTTCAATAGTAAACACTATAAAGTGCTATATAGTAATTGTATGCGTGTTACCAGTAGGAGACGTCCTGGCTGCTGCCCTGAGCAGCTGTTGCTCTGTAGACGGTGTTGTAGAGGCCACAGGCATCATTGTTGATGGTGCTAAAGGAGTGCATGTTCATCACACACATGTTGCCCAGAGACTGACATGCTGTCCGGTTGGACAACAACTACAGAGCAAAATGAACAAAACTTAAATATGTTCCAAAGCAAAGCCTGACATGTAAAAATTTTAAACAAACTTGTGTGTAGAAATTTACCAAACAGGCAGCTGCTGAAGAATACATGAAGTTTGAAAACCATGCCGATAGGACAGAGTTGGCCTGTGTAACACAAATACGTCACACTTTAAAACAACAAACCTCAGCACACTAACAGAAGTACACAAACACAACTCATGAGGTTAACTTTGAATTCTTACCAGTCGGCTAAAGATGACATTTGGGACAACTGAGGTAGGTAGACCGTTTGAAGGGAAGCACATCCCACCTGCCTGTAAACCGAGCAACGCAATCATCACTATCAATGCATCACATAAACATATGCATACACTACCAGTCAAAAGTTTGGAATAGACATTTGCCCGCCAATGTAAATGTCTGAGATTCTCACCTGTACGTTTGAAGTACCGCAAACACAAGACTGAGATGAGTTGATGAAGGAGTCCTCGCATCTTACACACCTAAGAATACACGTCCAAATAAAATGAATCACTTTATGCGACGACTGAGATGAGTTGATGAAGGAGTCCTCGCATCTTACACACCTAAGAATACACATGTCCAAATAAAATGAATCACTTTATGCGACATGAAGATCAACATGAAAATCCAGTGGCATTGATAGAAATAGCAGAGTTACCTGTTGCCTGTTCTATCTGGGGCAGAAAAAGCGGGCTCTGTTGCATTACATGCTTCACATCGTGATTCATTTAATGGATTCCCATTCCCATCTCTCTCCACTGCCCAATACAGACATGCCATAAAATCATAAACAATTCTGTGAGTGCACAAACAATTTGAGTGATTATTTCGGAGAAAAAAACAGCCTACGTTTGAATCATATTTATTTATATACGACTGAAATGAAAAGCACTTACCCAGCACACTTCCCTTAGGACACTGACACTTGCCATTCTCCCCTGCACTTCCAGAACAACGGATACAGCCATAGCCATCCTGGGTGACCCCCTATGAATGAGAGTAATCATATAAATGTATGAAAGTATTAGTATTCTTAATTATTAATAATACAAGATCTTAAATTAGTAATTTAAATTGAATACAAAACCTGATTAGCATCAGGACACTGCTGGCACGTGATGGACGCCCCATTGCTGACCAGCACCCTGAAACCAGTCTGACACTCACATGCCAGTCCTTATGACAGAAATACACATAAACATACAAGCTGGTTTACAATTAAGTGTATTATAAAAGTTCCGGTGTTTATAATTACATCCATTTGAAACATGTATTTGTTTACTATGTGCAGCTGCAAAGGCAGAATTTTATTAGCGCGGAAGCAGTTGATTCACTCTGAAGATACTCACTCTAGGTTAAATTAGCAATAAACATGACTATATTTCAGCAAATGACTGCCGTTTAGTGTACAACGTCTATCATCTACAGGTTAGGTTGGTCAAAACAAAGCAAACTAATCTGTGCTAAGCGTACCTGATTTGCTGCTGACTTGACTCGGCCCACATTTCACACAAGACAAGCTCGAAATATCAAAATAACTGTCCACACCACAATCCGAAGGCTGCTGAAAAGATACAGAGAACTGCTGGCAGAAAAAAACGTTTAGTTTGAACAGGAATATGATGGAGAAACTGCACACAAATGTTCTCAGCGTCCCCGTCGCCATGGTGCAGACGACGTACCGGTTCCTGTTCACGCTAGTGATGTTTCGTTCGTGAACGAATCGTTCTTTTTGAACAAATCTTTTAGGTGAACGAATCGTTCTCGTTCACGTAACCCATTGATATTATTTCTCGTTCACTGTCACTGAAATTCCTCCCTCCAGAGCAGCGCGGCGGTATTGGCAGCGCATGCGCAGTTCAGTGAACCGGGTCGCTCTGTGGACTGTTTCATCCTGTCAAAGGATGACTAAACCTCGAGCCAATAGCCTTCGAGTTTGAGATGTGACGGAGCACGTGATTAGCTACTTGGAGAGTAGTGAACGAATACGCCCTTCACTGAACGAGTTTCTTTTGAGTCTGAACCTGTTTTTATACAGTCTATGGTCTGAACCAGTGGTCACCAACCTTTTTAGGCCCAAGATCCCTGACCTCGGCCTTTATGAAAGACAAGATCTACATATAGAAGAATTGATAGAAAAAGACATCCCAGAATGTGCTTCAAATTTGAGGCGCCGATCATAGCTGATTCAGAATTCAGATTTTCTTTTCTTTCTTTCTTTTTTTTTTTTAACTAGCAAATTGGATTCTGATACTGTTACTGATTTTTAAGCAAATGAATTTATTTGCTTTATAACAAACAAACTGGCTTTAAACAAAAATATCTAGCCATTTGAAATGAGAGGCAACCACTGCATTTTAATCATGATCTGCACGGGCAGTTGTTTTTGATTTGATCTAGATTAATTTCAGGATTTAAAACAAAAACAGAATGGTCTGACTTATGGTGTTATTTATTTATTTGCTACATAAAACATCTGCACGAAACAAAACCAGCAGGTCTGAATGAGACGCACTCTCGGACAGCAGGTGGCGCTTATGAACAGGGTTGCCAGGTTTTCGCAATAAAACTAGTCCAATCGGGTTTCGAGGAGGGTTCCCCTGTAAAAATCGCATTCTGGGGGTAAAATACACGTTTTTCGGCGGGGATCTTCCAGTAAAATTTTCATTCCAGGGACTAAATATCACGTTATTGGGGTCGCTTCAACCCGCGGACATGAACAACAACCCGCGGCAACAGTGTTAAAGTAGCCCAATTCTGCGGGAAAACCGCGGACTTGGCAACACTGCTTATGAACCGACCGCACTATAGCGTTTCCTTGGTTACCGCTGTAAACAAAGCAGAGTTGCGCTTTATACGGAGAAGAAAATGCCATTGCCATCGAAACTTTTCTCAAGACAGTTCCCTTCAGTGATATTTTAATATAACCCCAGAAATGTAATGCATTTTTATACTTATTTTACGGGTTGGCGACCACTGATCTGAACCATAGACTGTAAAAAAAACAGGTCTGAACGAGACAGAGAGATCTTCTGGTTCGTGAACGAAATGACTTAACGTTACCTGGTACATGTCGTTCGTGAACGAGTTGAATGAGAGTGTACCTGGTCAGTCGGCCACTTAGCATGTCAATCTCGATCAGCAGAAAGCAGATGCAAAGCGCAGTTATAGGTACTGTGCACATACGCTTGTTTATATATATATATATATATTCATATTTAGCATACAGAACATAATTCCACGTTTAATCCCCGATTTATGAATGTGTAATTGTCTGACCAAACAATTAAAATGTTAATTATGCAAGAAAACCTTGGCTTTGGTCATCTGAACAACTTATTCAGACTTTATTTATTTAATGAGTAGATTATGCACACATTTTAATAAAGCCAAATCAGTTTTTGTAACAAGTGAATACGTTCGTTGACTTAAGACACAACACATAAAACACTCTTTTTCGCCACCTGCTGGCGTATTTATGTAATATGAAGAAATGGTCACTGAACGAATCAGTGAACGAATCATTTTGGTGAACGAACTGAAAATGAACGAATCTCTTGAAAGAGTCAAAATTTCCGTGCGAGGGCGTGCAGAGGGCTTAAAAGTCTCTGCGAGAGGAAGTTGAGTGTTCCCCGCCGGACGCGCGAGCTGTGCTGTTTGCAGGTTACCGCGTGGCTTCTCTGACAAAAAAGTCGTGTGGAGAGAAACGTTTAGATTGAGGTATTAGTTTCAGAGAAAAACGAACGGTAAGTAAGGCTCCGAGGACGCATTCTTATCGATTGTTTAACTAGAAGTGGATTTCCTGAGGTGATTTTTGTCCTCTGAAAGTTTTAAACAAAGAGGAGAAAACAGTAGTTTCTACAGTGGATTTTTTTTTTTTTTTAATGTTCCACTTAGATTTTAGAAACTGGTCTCAAAAGTTTGCTTTTTGCCTTTTTAACAGATCCCATTGGTTTGTAAGAAGAATCTAACCATGACAATAGTGGTTCTGCTTTTGCAAGGTTTAAACAAAGAGGCAGGATCTGAAGACATCCGAAGATTTTTCCATGGCTTGCACATACCTGAGGGTGGTGTTCATATCACCGGTGGCAAGATGGGTGAAGCTTTCATTATTTTTAACTCGGAGAGAGAAGGCCAACTAGCCATGCGCTACTCTGGAAAACTCCTCAGAGGCTCTTCTGTTTTATTACATATTAGCAGTCTGGCAGAACTCAAGAGAAAAATGGAGTCAAGATTAAAGAAATCAAAGTCCACAGCTGTGGAGACTAAAACAGTGCCATCATCCCCACCTGACACCAACAGAGCTCTTTTGCTTAGTCTAATGACTGCCATTCAAGGACTGCATTCAAATGAAAAAGTGGATCAATGCCAAGTGCCTGAAAATTTCAACCAAAATGTACCAGAAACAGATAAATGGTCCTCAACTGACAACCAAACAATTTCGGATGCTCCGCATAGTCTAACTCATGACATGGCACCTAAGGAGCAGAAAAGCAGAGGAGAAATCCTTAATTCCTGTAAGTCAGGCTACCTTCGGCTTTATGGATTTCCTGATTCTGTTCCCAAAGAAGAGATCTACCAGTTCCTTCTGGGACTCCCAGTGTTGGAGGTCATCACAAAAGTTCGACTGCAACTGGGTTGGTGTTGTCTGGTGAAGCTGACCAGTTTCGCAGATGCTGAGGAGGGGCTGAAATACAGCCACAGAAAATTCAAAGAATACAATGTTGAGGTCAGACTCGCCCATGAGAAGATGTGGACAGATGCTGTGAAGCAGTCCAAAAATTGCATGCAAAACGTCAAACCTCACACTTTCTCAGAGCAAAGGGAAGTTAACACCGAAAGAAATGCAATTAGAGGTTTCTCAACCAAAAGAAGTGCAGAGGAGTCACCCTCACCTGGATTTCCAAAAAAATACTGCAGAAACTTTCCATCTCCTCAAACAGAACTTTATGTTATTGTCAATAATCTTTCAAAGAATATAACCAAGACGGAAATCAAGGAGCTTTTTGGCTGTCATGCAGTCCCAAACTACAGAATAAAACATTTATTGAATAAGTGGGGAGAGCGGACAAGCACTGCGTTTATTACCTTTGAGCATGCAGAGGAATGTGCCTCAGCTCTGACCATGAATGGCACAAATGTTGGCTTAAAGAACATTGAAGTGTCACCCATTACTAAAGAAGAAATGTTTGCTATACTCAGCAGAAACAGATGTGCTAAAGTCTGGAGGCCACCACCTTATGGAAATACACATTTAGCCATGTCATGTGTATATGCACGCAATTTTCCTGCAGATGTCAGGAAAGAAGAGGTGAGAGACTTTTTCATGCGCTTTAACGTCTGTGAAGATGCAATCGTATTGCTTGTGGACAGCCAGGGCAATGGTGTCGGTGAAGCCATCGTGCAGTTCGAATGTGAGGAAATCGCCAAACAGGCCCAGAGTCTCCATGGGAAGTATTTCATGGGAGCAAAAATTCTACTCACTTGTATCACACGTCAACAGAGGGAGAAGATACTTGGTACATGGTGAACAACTGGAGAAGTGAAATGTTCTCAGCACCTTGAAACACCAGCAGTAGTGTAAAATGTAAAGGAGGACAACCAAATCATTTGAAGATCCAGCATAAGCTTTATCATTAGCTCTGTGAGCTGTATGTGTATATATATATAAAACGTTTTCAAGAAATGTGCTCAAGCGATATTATAGGTACAATTGAAGATGCCCAGTAAGGATTTTGAGTACCACATGGAAGGACTGTACCTAAAAAAAGACACACGTACAGTACAATGGTTGCTGAACTACAGTAGTCAACATTTGAAGTGGATCAAAGTTGTCCTAAGACAAGAACGGATATTGTTTTGGTTTTAGGACAACTTTGAGCAAATGTTTTGATCCCATCAAATGTTGACTAGTGTATTAAGGTCTGCTACATGTGGATAAATAATACCCGTTTACTTTCACATTCATAATGCAATCTGAATTACATTATTTTGCACATTTTTCCTTGGATGTAGCTGCTGAACATGCAGCTTACTGGCTTCAATTAAAAACAGATATCACATGTCTTGTCTTGCATATTAATATTTAGTTATTTCAGTTTAACTGTATATATTTTAAGTTTAACAAGGAATAAGTCACAAACCAAACTTACAAACTGGTCTTTTTTTGTCTAATTGATTCAATATTTTGATTTGGCATCTGCATATACATTCATGTTTGTAAAAAACTAAAACGACCATTTTGAGTTGTTTCTGATGTCTTGGTGACCAGATACATTTGTTTTTCATTTGACATGTATATTTGATGTTATATTGTAATTGAACTTAATATTAATGTGACTTGCAATCTCAATTTAATTTCATTCTCAAATTTTTCTGTCGGGGAAAAAATAAGTTTGATTTCCAAAATACATATCAAGAACTGCTTATGAAATCTGTATAATCAACAGCAGCACACCATTTCTTGTAATGAATAAAGCTATACTGAGAGCAGTCAAGACCGAGGCAGAATAACGCTGCAATACTGTCATTGGTCATTTGTGCAGGTGGTACTGCACTACATCATGTGGACAAGTTGTTGGGAGTTGTCTACACGAGTATTCAAGTAGAACCCCAAGTAAAATAAAATATTGAGCATGCTTCTTTTGATCAATATCCCTGTGCCTACCTCATCTCCAAGCGTAAGCAAGCTACGGATATAAGAAGGTCATTGGAGAGCCAATGAAGAGTCTAAATTGTAGTGGAGAACGGTGAGCTTTATAAGACCATGCAGGTGCTAAAACTGATGGAGATGCTGTATTCAAACTACGGGACAACCTGATTGAAGCAAGGACATCTGAAGGATATAGAAACTTTACCCACAAATCATACAAAAGAAACAAGTTTCTGTAAGGAACTATGAATTTATTTTACACATGGCAACAGACCTTTAGAAACAAGCAGTCACATTGTTTGAGAATCTTACGGACTTCACTTAAAGATGGTTTAATCACTCACTAAAACTGTGTTGCTACAAACCTGTTTCTTTCATCAAAAGAGAAAGAAAAAAATTAAACATTTAAAATAATTCTACTCATGTATACACTGTAAAAACAAAGCAGCCTAAAAGACAAGAAAAAAAAACGTTTGGTCAGGAACAAAGTCAAAAAAGCCATGTCAAAAACAGGCAAAGCAGGTTGCATCCAAGTCTTGGCCTCATCCATCAGATCAATGTTCAGTTGTAGAATCTTGATGGACCTGTCAAGGTAGAGCAGTCGTGTGAAAACGAACTTTATGCATTATGCCAAATAATTTACATGATATTCATTTAGCATATTTCTGCTTATTTGTTACCAGCCTCTATGCTTATCTCTATAAAAAGAACTGTGCCCCAACAAATGTATATTTTTGTCTTACTGTGAGTTAGAATCACACAATGGCCTCAGTTCTGTTTCCACATTGCATAAGCAAAGTCAAAATTAACCAATCTTGTTCTTATTTTGCCCTTATGTTTTGGACAGTGTAAGCATTAAAAAACCCATGGAAACATCGGTGTTGCCCATATATAATAAAGGTGATACCAAATGTTCCAAATGGCAGTTAGATATGCAAAGATTCTAAGTCACGGGTGGGTGGCATAACCAAACTTGAGGATATGAGTCATTTTATATTACAGTAATGGTCATGATAATGGAAATTCCACACAATTTTTTTTTATATAACATGTAATAATGCCTATTTTTGGTGTTCCAGCGAAGGCAAATACTTTAACTTTACAAATGAGATGTACTTATTTTATTTGGAACTCAGACTCAAAACTAGCAATAGTAGAGTCTGACAAAAAAAATAAAAATAAATTGTTCAATACCTGGCATGCTGCTGGAGAATCTGTCATTTGAGCTGTGTGGAAGACGCGAGGATGAGTAATTCATGGAGGGCAGAGGCTTCACACTGGGCACCTGAAAAACAATTCAAATTCAAAACTAAAACATGGCAGTACAAAAAAGAAAAAAAAACAAGTTTCTTTCAATAATTTGGACATACTGCATACATGACAGATGGCTTGATTTTGTTATTCATTCTATAGAGCGTGTTCTTTTGCCACTAATTTTCAGAAAGATTATAGATATTTATACAACCCTATTTTTAGAAGTAACCCAGTGAAATTGGTTTGAGATCACTTAAGCCTCCAATGAAAACCTCGTCATTATTTAAAAAGGAAATCAAGCATATTAAACAGTAACCACATCCTGTGTTAGACATGCTTGCAGAACACAAATCTGCAACCAGTTTCCTTGACTCCTTACTGTTTACACTAAACACAAATGTACTTCAGAAAAATCGCCCAAACCTGAAGCTAAAATAGTTTTTAAATTTGGACACTAGAAGTACTGACTAAATAGTTTCGTCTTTTAATGAATCTTACACAACTACAGGTTAGTCATCTGTTTTTAATAACACAGCTTTCTGGAACAACTGATATTCTGCAGTCACTTATTTTCATATAGTGACCAGGATTGTGCTGCATTAAGAATTGTATTTAAATAAACTTGAACTTGATTTGAGCTAATAAAAATGATTAAGAAATGCATTTGGATCAATAATAACAATAATAAAATTATAACAATAAATGTAGAGCATAAATGAGAGCCTTCACCGATGAAATGCTTCTGAGGCGATACTCCATCAGAACATCTGTGAGCTTCTGTGTGACCTTTAAGACAATCTGAGCATCGTCCTCGTTTTCAATACGGAAAGAGTCCTAATAATAAACCAGAAACACACACATTTTAATAACCCCAAATGGCTGATAATGTAAATGCATGAAGTGCTTCAACAAGCACTGTACATCTAAAAGAGAATAGTACCAGGTATTTGAGCAGTGTTGCCGGGAGGCTATTGTTCTCCGGGCCTTTAGGGCCATGTCCCATCAATCTGTCGCCGCTGCTGTTCATGGGCATGTCATTAGGGAAAGGTCTGCCCCTGCCCTCATTACGCTGACCAGGCCCAAAGCCATCTGGGCCCATGCGCATGGGTCCATCATCAGGGAAATGCTGCATATCACCTGTTTCCATCATCCCCCTGTCTGGTCCAGGCATGCCATTACCATAGCGACCTGGGCTAGTGAAGTCTCCCATATCAGAATAACCTCTCCTCATAGGGGGTTCATCCATACCCCCACGCCTGCCAGGGGGGAAATCGGTCATCATGCCACCCCGGGGTGGGAAATCCCCCATGTACACTGGACCTCCATATGGACCACCTGAGGATGTGAAGAAAAAAAGTCAAGCAACTATACTCGACATTCCAAATCAAAGTTAGACAATGCACTTCTATTAACACAATCACATACATTGGTTAGACACTAACCTGGTTTTAACCCTCTTGGAGAAGGCCCAAGAAGACCAGCAGCTCCTGCAAATGCTGGATTGGGTTGTGCAGACTCTAAAAAAAACAAAAACAAAGGTAAGTATCTTGCTGCTTAGGGCTGAGCGATATGGCAAAAGGGTGGGAAATCCCCCATGTACACTGGACCTCCATATGGACCACCTGAGGATGTGAAGAAAAAAAGTCAAGCAACTATACTCGACATTCCAAATCAAAGTTAGACAATGCACTTCTATTAACACAATCACATACATTGGTTAGACACTAACCTGGTTTTAACCCTCTTGGAGAAGGCCCAAGAAGACCAGCAGCTCCTGCAAATGCTGGATTGGGTTGTGCAGACTCTAAAAAAAAACAAAAACAAAGGTAAGTATCTTGCTGCTTAGGGCTGAGCGATATGGCAAATTTTTTTTTTCAGAACCATTCACTGATTCAGTATTTTTTACATTTAATTAGTCAACTTAATGTAACTAGATGGTTAATTATTTGAATCATGCTTTAGTTAAAGTTCTATATCAAGTGCAGCACACATGAAGTGCTCAACATGGTGTAAACGTAAAACAAATTACTTGTTAAATATCTTTGCAGAAAAGATGCAGGAAATATGAAATGCCCGAAAAAGCAAATATTGTACAAACTTGTCTGAAACAAACCCTATATGTTCAGAAATAACTAAACTTCCCAGTTGCTAGGATGCTAGGAGGGAAGTGATACTGAGATTGTGCTAGAAGAGGTCAGAACAGATGTTATATCTTCCTAAATTAGACAATGAGCAAAAACCTGGGTAGATACAAACAAGAAATTAAATGACTGTTGTAATAACGGTTTATTACTACAAATTAAATTTCGTGCTTGAACACTGACTTGCTGCTTGACTAGAAGTCCTCTATGGACACAAACATCCAAAAGATGTTTTAATAATTCACATTTTAAGTTGTCAAATGTGTGTGTGAATTTGGAGTATTGTTTAAAACCAGTGTTCGGCTTTTAATTGTAGAAATTTTGTTGGAAATGTTTATGATAAAGCCACTGAAAACAGGTATTAGAAAATTTTCTGATATATGCAAAAGGTCTGAGACAAGCTTGAAACTTTGAGTTGCTTGCAGGAACTTGAAGGTCAGGGTCACTAAACAGCCGTGGAATGCAGATGGAGAGGAATGGGAACAAATACCAGCTGGAGCCAGCTTACTTTTGATTTAGCAGTCTAGCAGGGAGTCTGCAGATTTTTAAGCTCAAATTTAAGACTTTTTAAAACCTATTTTAAGACCTGCACAAATAAAATTAATACCATATAAGCACAATGTCTATGGTAAGATACTAAACTGTAAAAAGTATGATTTACAGTTCAGATACAGGTTTTCATAAAAACAAGTTTTAAATTAATTACCATATTAAATAACGTGTGTGTGTATATATATATTCTTATAGATACACCAGTTCACATTTACAACTCTGCATGTTTGCAGCTTAAAAACATGGGTTGATTTTCACATTTGTTTGAGCAAAAACAGCAGACAGGCTGATTGAGAAAGCAGATTCATTCTCTGCCAGCAGGTGGAGCTTTTGGAATGGCAGAAATATAGCAGTTTCACAAAGCAGCAGCACTTGATTTTGAAACTTGGAGCGCTCATATTGATTTAAATGAAATCCTAGCCTTTTGAAGTTTAATCGTCACATTCAGCCATATCAATTCTTGTCTTTCCGTCCCCCAAAATAAGACCTCTTGAAATCAAAATGAAGACTTTTTTGTACCATTTAAGATTATGTCCTTAAATTTGATACAACTAAATTCAAGACTTTTTAAGGACCTGTGGAAACCCTGTCTAGATTGGATAAATATGCACTAATAATATAACATTTATCTACTTAGTACCAGGGGATATGATTAGCAAAGATGAGGACTGAACAAAGACTTCTAGCTAATTTTATGCACTCTTTTGACATTTACAATCAGTCAGTCAGGTCAGTCAATAAAGCGGTTATACCAGAGTAGAGTTTTAGCAACCAGCTTTGCTTCCATAAGATGATGTCTTGTAGAAGATTTTTATTAATCAAAATATGAATGAAAAGTATAATCTATGTGAATCTATCCATGTTTGTAATCTACTATTATGATCATGTTGTTTCTGTATGTAAGGAGGCCTACAAAAGTGTGTATTGTGCCTAATCAAGTTATTCTGCAATGAACATGTGTATGAGGAGGCCTGCAGAAAAGCATTCAAGTTATTCTACAATTATGATTATATGTTTTCTGTGTTTAGGGAGGACTGCAGGAGAGTAAAATGTGTACATTGAATGGGGGTAGAAGGACTGTGTATGAAATATACTGAACACGAATTGAGGAAAAACTATATAAAGAGTGTGCAGACACAGACACAACAGAAATCCCTGCAGAATTTCTCGACTTCATTGTCTCTGATAATAAAGTCTATCTTCTGGCATCAAAACCTCAAGACTTCAAGAGTGATTTCTCACAGAAGTGGCAGAAGCCACCACAGTCTTTCCAAGTGAAACAGAATATTTAATGAGACGACAAGTTGTGACATTAGTGGGAGTAGACTGAATGGTGTATGACAGAAGACAACTGACTTACTCATAGCCTGAAACACCATAACCTCAAATGGCTCCTTTAGCACAGTCTGAAAGACAAAAAAAACAAAAACAAGAACGTATAATTAAAAAGTCCTAGCGTGAGATCTTTAGAGCACATCAGTATTTTGTCTTACCTTAATTTGACCTCTTCCCTCAGATTTCTCCACTTCAGCAGCAGTAGCTTTAATGGCTTTCCTGATGGCTGGATCTTTAAGTGCAGCCTCTTCCTCATGGGGAACCTTGTCTTTGTGGTTCTGCTTCTGTATTCCAAAAAAAACAAAACACAACATAAGGAGGCTGTGTACTACATCAGAAGCATGGACAGAGATAATCTGTGATATCTATGTAGAAAAAAAGTGATTATGAAGATCATACCATGTATCTGAAGCCGTGTTTCCAGCCGGTGATGTGAGCAGCCATTTCATTCTGCAGCCGCTGAACTTTACACAGTTTACACTGGTAATGGGGAGGAACCGACTTAGATGGGCTTCGATACTCCCATATGTACTGCAGGCCTATGAACACAAAGCACATGTATTCAAACATAAGATTATTCACTCAGTTTAAAGTTTAAAATTCAGTCTATACATATATATTTATTAGGGGTTGCACGAGTACTGATTTCTGCTAGTCGATTTATTATTAAAAAAATATTTGAGTTACTCGACTACTCGTGGTTCATGCTTTAAATGAAAAGACATGAAATAGTTCTCATCAATAAACGTTTAGTAATTCATAGCCTAATGCAACAATTACATAACATACGTAAATTGTCAAAACTTTATAATTATGACATTACATATTTTAAGTTTCATGTAACAGCCAGTATTTGCATCTGTATTTGTATCTGTAACAATCACAATTATTTGTATCTGTATTCGGATAAAACCAGGTGGAACTTCGTACAAGTTACTTGATAAGACCGTTATGACTATCTTTTTTTTTTTATCACTGAACAAATATGTCGTGTTAAACTAAAATTATTAATTTTTCTAAAAATAAAGGTATCATACAAGCAGAGAGATGTCATGACAAACGTTTAGTGATCATTTGAACACGACTGAATTAATTCAAGGCGCACATTTTAATTACGCAGAATTATTTAAGCGAGTCTTTTTTTGAACTTCACTAAACAAATGTGTGTGTAACCAGCAAAAGATAAAGTAAATATGTAGGCCTAGTAGAAAATGTATCTGTATCTTAGATGATTATTAGCCTACTATTGAGAGAGAGCTGGTTTGGTTTTTGAGAGACTGAGACGCGCAACGCAGCTGTTTGATTGGTGAGCATGCTGTGTTTATTCCATTCATTCGTGTATCACATCGTAGCCTAAGGGTTAAATCATTGCCTTTTAAATATACACAAATAATAGAATGTGTATGATGTATTATTTTAGTTGATATTACTCTTGCCAAGCTCTGATTTCTGAGAGATGCACGGAGAGACAACAGCAATGCAGTGTTTGATAGGCGCTCTTTTCATTCATAAAGTTTACATTTATTCACTTCACACACTCATTATTGCGTGACTTTAGAGGTCTGTGTATAATATCGCGCTGATCCCCAGGCTCATCTGTTATCTAGCAAACACCAGACTGTGCCAGCCTCAGCCGAACATTCAGGCGGAATTATTCCTTATCCGTTATTCGTTTTTGAAGTCATTATCCGTGCCATTCCGAATAAGGTTCGGCTTCAGGCACAACCCTAATTATTACATTACATATTTTAATATGTATATGCAATATGCATTTTAATGTGTTATATGCAACAGAGAAAGTCATAGAAAGTAACAATTACATGCAATATTGTAATCCTAAAATTCATGTCGTACTTGCAAACTCTGTGCATGCATAATACATCATACACATTCTATTATTTGTGTATTTTGGACGTTTGTGCACACTGTTGATCAATTAAAGTCATGATTAAATAATTTCATTAGCAAAAGGGTAAAAATAAAAGCCTATTAGCCTCCATTTCTATAATGGCGTAACAAAATATTCATTATTACTCACCAATAACAGCATCGATGACTGACTTGAGCCGTTTGTTCAGACAGGGTATATTCTGGATGGATCCATTCTTGGAAGTGAAGACTAATGAAACACATGAATCAGTAAAATCAAAAAGGACATGGACAAGCATTGTGAACCTGGACTTAAAGCTCAGAAGACAGTGTTCCCACTCTACTGAAACAGTACCAAGTGGTAACTGTATCCCAAAAACCAAACTAGCTGAGTGCTTAAAGCACCCATTCATTAGTTACTCCCAGGCCTACATAGAGGCACCAGTTACACTTGATGGAAAATTGCGGTCAGACAAGTGAGCCACAACTCTCTGCGCTTAAACGCTGAACAACATATACAAACTCAACAGATTTGAACGAAGACTTTGAAAAAGCTGCTGTGGCGCCCGCTGTTTTTCTGTCCACAACCCCAGTACGACGACAAAAGCACACTGGTTGAGACGTCAGCTGATCACGTTGCAGCAGTGTAACTGTTCTAATTGAGTTCAAGCCTAAAGACACCTGAAATATAATGTATTTCATGTTAACTTTCCTCAGGCAGCTTAACGCATGCCCTGCGCAAGGCGCCACAATCAAAACAGATAGAAGACCCTAAGCGGGCATACAGGGATTAAGAAAGGTGGGATACCCAACCTCCGAGTGGTACGTGGATCTTGACCTGACATTAAAGCACATGGCAAGAGCAGGTCTTGCTTTTTCTAATGTTGCTCGAAGGAGCTCAATGTTGATGTTTCTAATGTTGTTCAGCACACCGCAGTTCAAATAGTGCAAAACATTGGTCTGAAAAAGGTGCTAGTTTGAGAGCTGTGCTTGTGTGTTGTGTTCAGGGTTGAAGCTCCAAAGCTCTGAAACACCCAGAAGTGGCACATGGCAATAACATTACCAAGGCCAGGCACAGCTGAGGGGCAGAACTGAAGGGTTCTGAGGGCGGCACTTACCTATGTCACCACTGAAGAGATGCTGCTTTTTCTGTCAGACGACAAATAAAATCGTTGGTGGGGGAGAGAAATAGAGAGGAATTAGAGAGATACAATAGCACTGGAGGTGAAGAGCAGAGTCCGCTCTCCTCCTCCTCCTCCGTTTAAAATCTCCTCTCCACTTCAAAAGTAGAGGGTGAAAGTCCTTGGATGGGAGGACACAAAGTGTCTCTTCGCCAGACACTGTCATGCTAGAAGAACAATCGTGCTTTATTAATCTCCAAAGAATGGAGTTCTATCAGGTAGACAAGAAAACATACGGAAAACAAATAGAGTAACATGTTCTACAAGTTACATTGTTTCAAACTGATTTTTTTTTTTTTTTACTTTTAATGCTTATCTGTCTTTTACAGGTCAAACGCAGCACTGTGCCAGGTCAAAGATAGACTATGGACATGAAGTAAATTGGTTATGTTTCTGAGGGTCTCTTATGCTCACCAAGGCAGCTTTTTAAAAATAAAAAATAAAAATAAATACAGTATAAACAGTAATACTGTGAAATATGATCACAATTAAAAATAACTTTTCTATTTTAATATATTTTAAAATTGTATTTGTTCTTGTCTTCAGTGTCAAATGTTCCTTCAAAATCATTCTTCTATGTTGATTTGTTAAACATTACAATGTTGATAAAAGATTTTGTGTAAACAGTGATATTTTTCAGGATTCTCTGATAAATAGAAAGTTAAAATACCAGTGTTTTTTTTCGAAACAGGAATCTTTTGTAAAATTATAAATATCTTTACTGCCACTTTTGATTAATTTAATGCATCCTTGTTGAATAAAACCATTAATCTCCTTCAATAAATAAATAAACCAAAAAATCTTACTGCCCCCAAACTTCTAGCCACTTTAGGAAAATACATAAGTCTATACAAGGTCTGCAATGAATGTGTGATGACCACTTAACTATTTCCCTTAATTAATACTTCATACTCTCATTGTCATGTAATAATTTTGGTTTCAGATTGCACATGATACTGCAAATACTCTTAACCCACAAACACATCAGGGGTAGAGATTAATACCATTTTAGTATTAATCTTTTAGAGACTAACTATTTAAAGCATGAGAATGAGAAATATGTCATACAATCAGCAAAATGTCAGGATTCCCACACTTCTCCAACACTATGCCAACTACCGTTGGTCACCGTGTGATCGCCGCTTTATCGGCTCATTTTGCTGGAAAATCTATATTCTAACGGATGACTGATGTAGCTGACTACAATACACAAAAAAGGGGGGGGGGGGGATTCCTTTGAATAAAATCTATAGCCCGTCAGACAGACAGTTTGCAGCAATCTGTCAAACTGAGCTTCATGGCATAACGGAGTTATATGGGATCCAGGTGGGTGGGTGAAATCATTCAACCACTAACTACATCAAAACAATTACAATCAGTTTTAGGTAGAATACAAAAGACCAAAATTCATTACACCCTACATAGCACTGGAACGATAGCACAGTGCACTACCTAGTTGGCCCAAACACTTGCATATGCTGATTTAAAAATGTCAGTTGCGTTATTGAATTGAGACAATAACGTGATTAGAAATAAAGTTGCAATGAAACAGAATTTGCAACAGATCTTTTCTTATATGTTTGTGTTACGTATATATCTGAGTGTTATGGATCATCAAAAAAAATAAAAATAAAAGGTAAAGACTTGGTTCTATGCATTGTTTGTTAATTGGATTTTGAAATGTGGGCACTCAACAATGGAGGCAGATGAATGCATGTTTACAAGATTAGAGTTTAAGTGGACAAAATGTAAAAGTTCTACATATGTCACAAGAGAGAATTCTGTCGTTTATCCAGCAAATTAGTTATATTTTATTAAACGAAAAGGTGTAATGTTTTTTTTTTTTCAATAAAATAAAAAAATGGATAATTTTAATTCAAATGTACTAGTTAAAAAACATGCATGGATGCATGTTTGCAATGAGATCGAATAACATGCATTTACAAATTTGATAGGGTGAATTTTCACAAATTGTTATTTTTAACCCTTTAATTGTCACCGTCCCACCTGTGGGACGTTTGGCGCTCTTTTTTTGTTGTCTTTTTTCTCTATCAAATCTTTTAGTAATCATCATAAATCATTTATCATTTGAAAGCTTAGAAGCCCAAGATTCACCATTTCGAAATCAGACATTGCGTTACCATGGAAATGGTACTTTTAAAGTCTCCTCCCCCTTAGTGGGCAGTGTCAAGTGTCATATTACAAAATGAATTACGGTCTAACATATCATTGGAAAGGTCTGAGTCTCAGGATTCCATATTTGGTGTATTTTGAGATAGAAGTAATATTGACAGAGAAATCTAGACATCTGTGACAGAAAAATGGCAAAAAAAAAAAATTCAATGGAGTTTGGATGGTATAACACCCTAAATAAAATCTCACAGGAACCTCAATTTTTTTCATATCAACTTCAAATTTGGAACATAACTTATTTAGACATAAGGCTATAATTTTATACCAATTTTAGAGTAAAACCTGATATGTAAAATATTTATTATATATAAAAAATATCTAATTAATATAGTACATTTTCTTTACAGTAAAATTAAACTACTACAACTTTTTGATACTTAAATTTTTTGGGAAAAAATTCCACTTTTGCGATAATTTGCTGATTTTCTTCTTTAAAAAGAGACCAACCTTATGTCTGTATTCCAAAGTGTTCATAAATTACAACAATTTAAGTTTGGATAGTGCACCTGCATGCCTATTTTAAAAAGTGGGGGGTGACAGTTAAAGGGTTAAACCCCAATCAACTAATAGACCTTTTCATGGACCATCAGCGGTCTGAGTGACCACTGTTTGAGAACTACTGCAGGTCTGCAAATGGTAGGGTAGGGACAATGTTGATGGAGTGGCTCTGATATGATGTGGTGCTATTAGGGCTCACCTTCCCACCGGCCCTGCCCTTCTTATTAGGATACGGGTGAGCTTCCATGCTGTAAAAGACAACACATATTACATTATTTTGATCATTGCTGGAATTAAAAAATACATTCAAAGGTGAATAGGAGAAACTTGTTTGTAACTAATATGCAGTTTCGGCTGTAAGAGAAAGTAAATGATGGCGACTGTGGCTCGTAACAAAGATCACGCGCTCTCTCGTCCTGCATCATGCGCAGCTACATTTAAACTCGCTGTAACATGAAGCGCGGTTTCTCTGTTCACTACAACGCAGCTATTTAAAGCTTTGTTAAATCATTTAGCTGTTCGTTTTTGTTTTACTAACCTTGTGCTGAGCAAAAACTTGTTTGGTTTTGAAAATAGAAACGCGACAAGAAGCTGGGCCGAAATAATATAGTAAAGACCCTAGACCGCTTCCGCCTATTTCCGGATAAATAAATAAAAGTCCTAAGTATATTTATGTACGTATACTAATTAATTTCTTTTAATAATTTACTCATACATTAAATGATATTCAATCATTGCTGTCGTTGATATCGTCTACTATTACATAAGTATGAAATTATTGGAGTTTATTAAAACCGCTGGGACACATAAGTAAAGAGAACTGGAATGGAACCACAACCAAAACCTTTATTCTGAAGCGAGCTTTATTCGACTCCCGACAAAGACTGCCGTACAATCTTGATTTGGGACTAATTTGCAGTATCTATATAGACGTTTAAATTAATATAAAATATATTATAAGTGCTTAGATATCTGTATTTATTTAGCAAACATTGAAATAAAAATGCTGCTGTGTTAAATGTAATCAGGCATCTGTTTAGGCGGAGTATTTTCTCAACAGAGGTTGATGGACCCCTAATGACTCAACAGCAGCACGCGTGATTATCTGGGGTCAGTGAAATAAATGTATCTTTAGTCTTAGTTTTCTTGTGGTATTTGTTTTTAAGCTGAGTAAATGAGTAAATGATGTGCAATGAGGTTAATCGCTGATAATTATGGCTGCGTACAGCCACGCTTATGCATATGTGCAAAAGTCAAATGACATGCATACGTTATCAAACGTGCAAATGTGTTAATATATATATATATATATATATATATATATATATATTTATGAGAAATGTTGTTCTTGTGAAGTTCTATTTAAACGTACAATTGATATGTAAAAAGCTGGAGAAGACTGAGGATTAAACGTTGCATGTTTAGTTTGGTGTAATTTCACATTTTCTTGCTTTAAATTTTTTATATCGATTTTATTTTGGGAATAGCTTAACTAAAGAATTCTGAAGATGATGATGTTTATTTATTCTAAAATATACATTTTAATTGAATAATACGAAATCCATATTACTGTTGCTTTGTTTTTCTTCCTTCCAGTTCTTTTTTTTCTTTAACGATTGAAGAATGAAAGCGAAAAAGCAAAAAAGGCAAGGCGATTTTCAGAAAATTCAGCTAAAGGTTGGCAAAAAGAAGCCAAAAGCAGAAAATGCAACAAACGTCAACTTCAAATCAAAAGCTATCCATTTACCAGAGCAGCTAAAGCATGCGGATTCAGGGCCAACAACGCACAGGCAGCTTGACATTAAGGTACATAAAACACACAATCTTTTGTGGTTTATTATAGGGGTGTAAAAATACATCTGTATGAATCAATGCATCAATCAAATGCAACATAATATTGTAAAGATGCACCTTTATTTTGACTCATCTGCATTGACAGTTACACAACTGGAGTAACTGGAACTTTTTCCCCCCACTCTCTCAGGATCTGTTGTCCAAGCTACACCACATCAACAGTAACATAAAGCAGGGAGCTCTGGTGGGTTTACGGGTGTTGCTGTCAGCTCAGCCTACTCTGATTGAGCTGCATGCATCAGCGGTGCTCTCTGAGGTGGCGGCACTCTTCACCGACAAAGATGGCTCTGTGCGAGCAGCTGCAGTGCGTCTGCTGCGTTTCATCGCTCAGTGCATCTCCGCCGAACGTGTAGCTCCCTTCTTCCCTCTGCTCAGTGCCCACCTCACTTGTGCCATGACTCACATCTCAGAAGCAATCCAGGAAGATGCTCTCCGGGTCCTGGATGTGCTGCTGGAGCACTATCCTGGACTTCTTTCTCAGAGGCATACGGTTCTTCTGACAAATTTTCTAGAGCTCATCTCCCAGAAGCGAAAAGCTGGAACAGGGCAGGATAAATCCGGGAAAGGGGGCTTTGCTCTGACTATCAGCACAAATCGCTCCGTAACAGCACAACAATGGAGACTCACTGTGCTGCTCAGGTGTGTTGCATTCCCAAAAAAATTTAATTCAGTCCTTTTTTCTCCCCATTCTTTCTGTGTCGTTTGCTGTCTTATTATTTATTAATAATTTATGTATTCGTTCAGGTTGGGGAGTTTTCTGCAGGCAGTTGTTGAGGAAAGACCTCTGGAGGAAGGTGTGACCAGCATGATTGGCCTTGGAATGTGGGCTGGAGAGAAAGGCTCGGTGACATCTGTGGATGTGAGTTGGGAGGAGCATGTCTTTGGCAAGGGCAGGATCCAAGTGTTTGAAAATTCTGGAGCCGTTCCCACCTCACATTCCACTTATCGGCTAAGGTATGTTTAATTGTTACAGTAAATGATTGCAGACTCATTTCTCTATCCATTATCAATATGTCCTCCATGTAGACAGACTGAATACTGCATGAAAGTTATGTTTATATCAGAGGTGCCCAAACTAGGGCCCAATGACATTTGATTTGTCTTGCCGTGCAGTATATCACAAATTTTTTTTTTTTTTATCAATTTCTAGTTTATCTTTTGGTTTTAGCATTTAATTGTCTTATTTTGTACATTGTAAATGTAGAGAATATATTAATTTAATCAAAAAACTAAATGCAGTCGGCGCCAATGGCCTTGTGGGCAGCGCGCCGACATGTAGCGCCTTTGCGCTTCGGGTGTCCTGAGTTCGAGTCCCGGCTCGTGGACCTTTCCCGATCCCACCCCCTCTCCCGCTCACACACTTCGCTTCCTGTCGACCTACCGTTCTATCTAAATAAAAGTCATAAAATGCCAAAAATAAATCAATAAAAAAAAAAGAATTCTATTCTTTATTCTTAGTGCACAGACAATAATGGCGAGATTTAGGGAGTGGCACACAGACAAGCATTAAGGTTGTTAAGAAAATTGTTTTACAAAGTCAATATTGTTTATGCGTATTCACTGTAATGTAAGGTTTGTTGTACAGTAAAATGGCACATTGCAAAGTCGTTTTTAATGTTATATTTAAATAATAAATTAAAGGAATCAGGATTAACCACCTTCTCTTTAAAGGGGTCATATAGTTACTCTCCGCTGCGCAAAACTCCGCATTTGAACAGTCAATAGCAAATACTTAAACTAATAACAAAACATACTTACAGTCGCCGAATCAGAAGCGCCAGATTGTCATAGCAAGGTCAGAATTGACCCTTTTGTTAAATTTTTTTTTTTATAGAAATAGCTAAAGGCTGGCTATTGTGCACAGCCAGCCTTGTACTCCTCTAGGTTAAAAAAACTGTTGTCCATAAAATGCGTTGCACAAATTCGAAAATCTGGGTTGTGCTGTTCTGTTGTAAATAAATCTTAACCAATGATTTCTAATTGCATCTACTTCCGGAAGGCCAAATAAAGTGCTTTTGCTTTCGCACTGAAACACAACATCTCCCTGACATGGCTGCATCAACACTACTGCTATAGCTAAAGTTTTGACATAATGCAACCTTTTTTTTGGCCCATCACGCTCTATCAAGTTTGATTTTGGCTTTTTGTAGTAAAAAGTTTGGGTACCTCTGGTTTATATAGTTAAGTATAAATGTCTATAGCTAGCTATATATATTTTTGTATAGAACAGGGCTGATTAGAATACCAAAAAATTGTCTTCAGTACAATGCCAGCATCTGGTAACTTATTAAATGGATAATTTGGCAACAAGTAAACAGTCTCATGTGACTAGCGAAATGAAACTTGAGCAGGCAGTAGATTCAACAATACAATGTTTTTTTATGATTAATCTCATCATATTTTTGTACTGTAAATGGGTTAATATTGGTGAACAGTGTGATAAATGGTTCCCAATTAATTTAAAATCACATAACAGACAAATTACTTCAAAGAGAGATTTTATTATGACCTTAGCTAACTGCATGCTAACTGATGAAACCGCATATTTGCTCACACAAAATATCTATTAAATTTTAAATAATTGTTGCAAAAGTTTATTTGCGACAGTTATTTGTCACGTCTGCACTAATTTACCAAATAACATTTACATTTATGCATTTGGCAGACACTTTTATCCAAAGTGACTTACATTGCATTCAAGATATATGCATTTTTGTTTGCTCCATGCTCTGCTGTTTGAACTAGAGGAGCTAATTTGACAATGTTTCACTACACTTTACATACATTTGTAACAAAGGGGATTTTTTTTGTCAACCCATCTGGATTTGATGCATTACAAATTACAGAATAAAACAGAATGTCAGACTGCATAAACTGGCAAGCTGTCCTGAATAGCAACACAATATTATCATGGTCAGGTAACAAAATTTGCACAAGAGTATTGTCCCATTATATCGCTGAGACTTTGTACTCTTTTCAGTTTGATCAAAAGACAGAAAGGCCATGTGTTTACAGTATACAGCTCCTGGTTATGTTGGTTTTGTGCAGGCCGGACTCTAAGGCAGTGGCTGGAATGAATAAGGAGCTCTGCTCGGCTGAGACGGTGCAGGGCTTTGCAGGAACCCTGGTGCCTCTGATGCTGGAGATCTGGGTGGAGGCGGCAGGTGGAGATCGTGTGCAGACAGACAGCGGCCACCTGCTCTCAGCAGAGGCCATGGCTCTTATGTTCCAGATCCTCACCATACTGCAGTTACTGAGAAGACTTACCCCACAGAGAGATCAACAGGACATACTGGTACATACACTTAAAATGTTATATAGCCACATAAACCACACATAATTATCACATAAACCCTGTTTCTGCTGTACCCTGCAGGACGCCTGGTTCCGGAATTCATACCTGACAGATTTCAAACACCACTTCATGAAGAACTTCCCCTATGGCCTGCTGGAGGTGGCAAGACACAGGAAGAAAGCTGATGGAAAGAGGTGACCAAAAAGTCCAAAAGTTTTATTAATGGAAACCGAGAGTGTTTTGGTATATGTAAATTAATGAACCACATTTCGTTTTTTGTGATTCCAGAAGTTTCAAGAACTGTATGTACTTGAATATTAATTTACATTTAAATTTTTTAGCGTTTTAAATTCAGTTTATGTATTTTATTTAAAGCATGTCATATTTTATAAACAAAACAAACAAAAAAAACCTCTATTCCCCTATCCCTCGTATATCAGTTGAACAAAAAGTGTAAAATAATAACAAAATAAAAATTATATACATTATAAAATAAAAAATGCAGTTCAAATTACATTATAGTAGATTACCCAATTATCCATTATAGTAAATTACACTCTATAAATCGTATTCAAAGCAACCTGAGCTTTTTACTGAAAGCAATGATCATATGTTAGTTACTACTATTACTATTACTACTAATATTAATTGAAATAATTTTAATCCTGCAGCCCCCTTGGAAGCTTTCTAATGCAAAAGCGACTGAGAACTACTGCTCTATAAGGGGGTAATTATCACTCTAATTTGTCTTCAGGATTAGGCAGCAGCAGGTAGCAGCTGGAACGGTTGCTGGAGGCAATGTGGAACCGTTGGCCCTAAACGTGACATTGTGCCAAGTTATGGTGACACTCAGTCTTAGGGGCCAGGATCACGTAGAAGCCGAAGATGCTGATTGGCTCGGACCAATCAGGGGATTTATTAGGGAGACCTTGTCCAGTGGGGGCAAGCTGAGTTCAAAGCACCTGGCAGCCTTACTGGAGGTGGTGTGGAGGATGATTGTCACCCAGCGCAGCCGCGGTGAGGCCGGTTTTCTTTGCTTTTTTTTTAAAATAAAGGTCTGCTGAATTTAAAATGTTCATGTGTGTGTTTTTTCAGTGGTGACCGACGATCTCCTGCAGGCTGTGTATGTGCAGTACCAGCAGAGGAACCTGGCTGTGAGCGTCCGCACTTTGCTGCTGCACTTTTTCAGTCAGCTCTACATTCAAGAGCATCAGAACCACCCTCATATTGCCCGGTAGGTACCCACCAACCATTTTTGCCTGGCCCTGATCTCTCTCATTTTTTCAACATCAGTGTTTTCTGGCCTTTCTGGTTATGTTATTTATGTACACACTTTACCATTTAGATTAGGGTCAGTACGATTTTTTACAAGAAATTAAAACTTTTATTCAGCAAGAATATTGGATATTGATGAAAAGTGACCAGAAAGACATTTACAATGTTACAAAAGATTTCTATTTTAGATGTGATTTTCACAAAAATATAAAGCAGCACAACCGTTTTCAACATTGATAATAACAAGAAATGTTTCTTGAGCACTGAATCATATTAGAATATTTTCTGAAAGATCATGTGACACCTAAAACCTGGATTAATGGTAGCTGAAAATTCAGCTCAGCCATCATAGGAATAAATTACATTTCAAAATGTATTGAAATAGAAAACAGGTATTTTAAATTGTAATAATATTTCACAATATTTCAGTTTTTGTTTCACAATGTTAATGTTTATATATTCTTTTTGTGTAGTCTGTCTTTTTAGTTGTCATATAATTTTGCCATTTTTTTCCATGTGTCCAGGTTTGTTTGTGAAAGGAATTGTATTTAAAAGGTTAGTTCACCCAAAAATGAAAATTAGGCTGCGTTTTACTCACCCCTGAGGCATCCTAGGTGTATATGACTTTCTTCTTTCAGACGAATCCAGTCGGAGTTAGATTAAAAATTGTCTTTGATCTTTCAAGCTGTTTAATGCCACTCAGCGGGTGTTGCATTGTTTCAGTCCAAAAGAACTTAAATAAAAATCGCCCATCCATTAAAAAAAAAGTGTCTCACACGGCTCTGGGGGGGTGAAAAAAGGCCTTCTGTAGCAAATCGATGCGTTTTTGTAAGAAAAATATCCATATTCAAAACTTAATAATCATTTAAATCTAGCTTGCGCTCACTGTTGTAAACAGAAGCAGTTCCCGCTCGGGCACACGGAAACGCAGCGGAGAGATCAAAACAAAACAACGGTCAAGAATTAGAAGCACAAAACGAGGATTTGTAAAGAAGAATGTCAGAGGATTTCGATATAAGCCAAGAGGAGACTGGTTTTCCTTTGCTAAAGTAAGGAAACTTTGCTTCCTTTGATCCTGTAAACAAACGTTGGTTTTCATGAGACTCACCGGCGCATGCGTAATGCTGACCTCATATGTCATGCTCCCGGAACTGCTTCTATGTACAACTGTTGGCGCAAGCTACATTAAAGTGATTATTACATTTTGAATATGGATATTTTTCCTAAAAAAACGCATCGATTTGCTACAGAAGGCCTTTGTTCACCCCCCAGAGCCGTGTGAGACATTTTTAGGGATGGGCGATTTTTATTTAAGTTCTTTTGGACTGAAGCAATGCAACACCCGCTGAGTGGCATTAAATAGCTTGAAAGATCAAAGAGAATTTTTTATATAACTCCGACTGGATTCGTCTGAAAGAAGAAAGTCATATACACCTAGGATGCCTCGGGGGTGAGTAAAACCACAGCCTAATTTTCCATTTTTGGGTAAACTAACCCTTTAAGTGAATTGACTATCTTTGCGACGAGTCTGAAGTCTCCCTCTCTTTCAGGAGCAGGATTCTGGCGCGTTGGCTGGCGTCACTGCCGGTGCAGTTGGTTCAGCTGGGCAGCAGGAATCCTCAGCTCTCAGCACAACTGTTGGAGACGATCCATCCAGCTGCTGCGAGGGGCAATAAAGACCTTCTGCAGAGTCTTCAGAAAAATGCCTGCAATATTTATGGTAAGAATATATACTGACAAACATCTGTCTAACATACTCTCTCGATACGATAACGTGTGTGTGCTCGAGAGAGTCTTGTGTAAGAGATCGGGCGGTAGTCAGGGTGAGCATTAGAGTGGTGGCGTCTCCGGTTCTGAGTGTGATATCAGCTCTCTGAAGTTTTGTGTTTCGGGAGCACAGCACTCTCTTTGTGTATGTTAGCACTCATGACATCAGCAGCTTGCGTCAGCAGCTAATAATGTCTATCTGTGATCACTGACAGGACAAACCTCTTTCTCTCTTGCTTTTTTCTTACTCTCTTTCTCACAGACATTCATTCCCTCATGGTTGAGCTTTAGCAGATACATAAATATGTCACTAGAGGGAGCTCTTTCCTTTCTCAAGTTTCACATTCAGAATGGATAATCTATCTCAAAATAGATCTGTGGAACCCCAATGGTAATTCACCATGGGCCAGGAATTTTTAAGGGAAAAAAGTTTTAAAAACATTTTTTAATTGATTTTATTTAATTAAAAAAGTGGTTAGCATTATTTGTAGACAATTTATGTTGTAAAATGTTTCCAAGCTGAGCAGATCTATTATATTAACATTTCACTGTTTATGTTCATCTGTGTGATACATATGCATGTCTCACTTTGTAGATCCACAGGAGGGCTCCGTGGTGGTGTTGCCTGTGGATTCCCAGAAGAGGCTGGTTCAGATTCTCCATTTCCTGCCAACGTTTCCCGCAGAGCTTCTGGCATGTCTCAGTCAGGTCTGCAACACTGGGAGAGTGTCGGCTAGCCTGGCCACCATGCTAGTACGCACCATACACCTGAGGTATGAGGGTTATGACACATCACTGTGCACTAATGCAGTCCTAATGTCTGCTTCCAGTGTTCCGCTCTGGGGCATCAGAGATCTAGTTTCCCATGGGTTACAGGGCATGGGGGTAAAAAGCCAGGGGGGAAAAAGATCCATGTGTGGTATTGTTACAACACCAATTTTAAACCGAATAAGCTGATTCACTATTTAGGGCAGCAATCTTCAAAGGCAGCATTCTAACCAAAAAGGTATCTTGAAAATTAGGGGACTAATATATATATATATCAAGCGCTACTTCACATAATACTTGCTAACATGGAAAAATACGTGCATTAGTGTATGTTTAACCAAGATTGGTAATGCATGTGCAGCTCGGCCCCTGGAGGGGAGTATCTGTCTGCATCTGACTGATATGTTTAAAATGTGACTCTGTTTTCTACGACTGCCGAGAGGAGACAGCAGTCTCAGAGTTTTCACTGTTAATAGAATCAAACAATTTAACCAATCAGAGACAGCCAAGCGCTGTGCGGCACGATCAGAGGATGGCCAATTCTCCCACTTAACTCTGATTTGCCGTGACCACTAGTCATTAACCGTGATTGGCCGTAATGTGGTGGAACAGAGCCACGAGTCACTGCGCAGTGTGGCCGAGGTCATACTGCAGTAAGTTTAGAATATTCTGAGGTATTGCTGACTTTAGTATATTTACATTTAGTCATTGAGCAGACACTTTTATCCAAAGCGACTTACAAGTGAGGACAATGGAAGCAATCAAAATCAACAAAAGAGCAATGATATACAAGTGCTATGACAAGTCTCAGTTAGCCTAACGCAGTACACGTAGCAATGTTTTGTTAATATATATTATATATATTTTATTTATACTAAATAAAAAGAAAATGGATAGAATAGAATAAAAATAGAGCAAGCTAGATTTAGAGGCCTTTTTTTGCTTTTTGTTAATTGTATAATGAATAAAAAAACAAATAGATAGAATAAAAAAAGTTTTTTTTTTTAAAGAAAACAAGCAGTTAGTAAATGAATAGAGTCAGAGAATAGGGACAAGTTTTTTTTTTTTTTTTTTAAAGAATTGAATTAGAATAGAGCCGTGATGGGCAAACTTGGCCCTTCCAGGCCACTTTCCTTCAGAGATTTGATCCAACCCTGATAAAACTCACCTGCCTGTAGCTTTCTAGTAGTCTTGAAGACAATGATTAGCTGGTTCAGGTGTGTTTGATTAGAGTTGGAGCTAAACTCTGAAGGAAAGTGACCTGGAAGGGCCAAGTTTGCCCACCCCTGGAATAGAGAGTGCTAGAGTTAGAGGGTCAAATAAAGATGGAAGAGATGTGTTTTTAGCCGATTCTTGAAGATGGCTAAGGACTCAGCTGCTGGGATTGATTTGGGCAGGTCATTCCCCCAGGTGGGAACATTTATTGTAAAAGTCAGTGAAAGTGATTTTGTGCCTCTTTGGGATGGCACAATAATGTGCCGTTCACTTGTAGAATGCAAGCTTCTAGAGAGCACATAACTCTGAAGTAATGAATTTAGGTAAAGGGGTGCAGAACCAGTGGTGGTTTTGTAGGCAAACATTAATGCCTTGAATTTTATGCGATCAGCTATTAGTAGCCAGTGCAAATTGCTAAACAGAGGTGTGACGTGCATTCTTTTCGGCTCATTAAAAATGAATCTTGCTGACTCGTGCTGGATTAATTGTAAAGGTTTGATAGAACTGGCTGGAAGGCCTGCCAAGAGAGCATTGCAGTAGTCCAGCCTGGACAGAACAAGAGCTTGAACAAGGAGTTGTGAAGCATGTTCCGAAAGAAAGGGTCTGATCTTCTTGATGTTGTATAAAGCAAATCTGCAGGACTGGGTAGTTTTAGCAATGTGGTCTGAGAAAGTCAGCTGATCATCAATCATAACTCCGAGGTTTCTGGCTGTTTTTGAAGGAGTTATGGTTGATGTGCCTAACTGGATGGTGAAATTGTAATGAAACGATGGGTTTGATGGAACCACAAGCAGTTCTGTCTTGGCAAGGTTGAGTTGAAGGTGATGGTCCTTCATCCAGCAATAAATGTCTATTAGACAAGCTGAGATGCGAGCAGCTATCATCGGATCATCAGGATGGTATGAGGGTAGAGTTGAGGGTCAACCGCATAGCAGTGATATGAAAAGCCATGTTTTTGAATGACAGAACCTAGTGATGCCATGTAGACAGAGAAGAGAAGTGGTCCAAGAACTGAGCTCTGAGGCACCCCAGTAGTTAGATGTTGCGACTTGGACACCTCACCTCTCCAAGATACCTTGAAGGACCTATCTGAGAGGTAAGACTCAAACCACTGGAGTGCGGTTACTGAGATGCCCTTTGCCAATAGAGTTGACAGGAGGATCTGGTGGTTAACCGTGTCAAAAGCAGCGGACAGATCTAGTAAGATAAGTATAGAAGATTTGGAATCTGCTCTTGCCAGTCTTAAGGCTTCAACAACTGAGAGCAAGGCAGTCGGTTGAATGTCCACTTCTGAAACCAGACTGGTTGCTGTCAAGGAGGTTGTTCTGCATGCAAAAGGCAGAGACTTGGTTGAACACAGCTCGTTCAAGTGTTTTTGCAATGAAAGGAAGAAGGGAAACCGGTCTGTAGTTCTCTAAAAGAGATGGGTTAAGGGTGGGTTTCTTAAGTAGTGGCGTATATTAGTGTATTGTATGTTAATATATACAATACTTAGTATTTTGCACCGTTTTTGACAAGAAGAATTTCAGAAATTTTGTTTATAGTGAGAGTGCCGTCATGAAAGGAGAAGGGATGGGCATTTTGAGTAGTTTTGTTGTTGAATAACTTAGCATATAAATAAGTAATTGATTTAATTGAAATAAAGGTAAAAATGTAATAAATGTGCCAAAAAGAGAGAAAAGTTAAAAACAACAGATATGAATTGCAAATATATAGTTTTCTTCACAAACATTGCATCAAGTTTTAGCTTTAATATATGCTTTTTAATGTAGGAATTAATAATATTTACATTAAGTGATTTAGCAGACACTTTTAGCCAAAGCGACTTACAAATTAGTAGATGGAAGATGTGCTTTAGCCATTTCTTGAAGATGGCTAAGGACTCAGCTGCTCGGATTGAGTTGGGAAGGTAAGAGTTACGGTAAAAGTCTGTGAAAGTGATTTTGTGCCTCTTTGGGATAGCACTACAGTGCGCCGTTCACTTGCAGAATGCAAGCTTCTAGAGGGCACATAAGTCTGAAGTAGTGAATTTAGGTAAACGGGTGCAGAACCAGTGGTTTTATAGGCAAACATCAGTACCTTGAATTTTATGCAAGCAGCTATTGGTAGCCAGTGCAATATGCATTTACAAAAAGTTCAACTTTTTTATTTAGATACTGTTGCCTCAGCAATGTTGTTATTGTTATCTAAAACTATTAAAATTGTTTTTGTTCATTAAAATAAAGCTGGAATTGCATATATAAAAAACCTAAACCTTAAAAAATGTTAAATGTTGCCTTGGCCACTAACTGAAATAAAATTAGTTAAAGCATTTAAAATGCTCAAACATAAATTGAAATAAAAATAAAAGCTAAATACATTTTTTTATTTTAATGACAAAAGTACATAACAAAATGACTAAAACTTAAACAAAAACGAAAATGAAAATATAAAAATAAAAGCTAATACAAAATATCAATAAAAACCATTATAGAATATAAATAATACTAAAATAACACTGGATTTCACATACAAAAGACACATACAAAATGCATGTCAATATAAAAGCTCTGCATTTATAATGATAAAAAACACATTTTGATAATTTCATATGTTTATATTTATAAAACAAAAAACAAATGGTGAAAGTCTCACAAGAGGATTGGTATGATAAGCATCCAAGTTTGAATTATATATATATATATATATATATATATATTTTTTTTTTTTACTAGTTGAGTTGTTGCTGAGGGCCTTAGTGCCTGCGTGTGTGTCTTTGTGACATGCTCTGTCCCCATTGCATTTATTATAGTCACTAGCCTAAAGCCACTCTTATATTTGTGGTTTCCCCTCAAATCCTAATGGGAGCAATGTTTGAGAACACACTGAGTGTGTGACTTTGAGTCCCAGAGTGAGGTGTGTGAGTGTATCTTGGATACACTGCCTTTCCTCAGGTCTCTGGTCATAAGAACAAGACATGGCTAAATGTGTTCGAACACCTACAGAGGGCAGTATTACTCTTTTGACGAGACATGGAACGATTATTAAGTTTCCTGCTCAGAGTCGCACCAAAATTCCAAAACAAATGTGAATTCACACCGACTGCACTTTTGAAAAAGTCTGGCCCCGTGACAGAATTCCTGCGCGATAAGTGAAGCATCACTTAAGACCGCTTCTGTTCATGGCAGAGCTGTGTGACATGCCGTTAAGAGAGCCAGTCCTCAGAACAACATGAACCGAACATTCTGTCCTTCACAAGAATTTAGCTTTGATCACATCAGCGAAACGATGAACTCTTAAAGAGTTTGAAATGGTGGCCATCGGGTTCTGAAAGTGTTGCTAATCTTAGACAAGAATGGTTAATAGTATAGCTATAGAGTGTGTGTGTGTGGTTGGCACACAGAAAGACACAATGAACAGTAGAATTTTTTCCTTGGTGCATCTCTCAGTATGTGTGTGTGTGTCTGTCTGGCTTCTTTTTACTAATGGGTTGATGGGAAATGAGCCAATCAGTATGTATTAAGAAAGTCCAGCACATGTTCATTCCAAGATCACAAGAGAAATTAAATCAAAACAAGTAAAAAATCAGATATTCATTCACTTTATTGACCTCGAGACTGATCCACATCTATAAGGGAGAATCATAAGACTGCATGGATTGTCCTTGAATAGCTTTAACACAGGCACACACACACTGGTTCTCTCTGATTTCCTTCTCAGAGAAGCGTGAGTATATAATGCCTAGTTCTGTTCAGTGCTGTTAAATTATGTACTTCAACTTTATTTTTTATATAAATATATTTATGTATTTAAAATATATATATTTTATATGCATTTAAATATACACTACCGTTCAGATTTAAAAGTGTTTTTAAAAGACATATCTTATGCTCACCAAGGCTGCGTTTATTTGATCAAAAATACAGAAAAATACAGTAATTGTTTTTTATTTGAATATAATGTAATTTTTGTAATTTATTCCTGTGATGGCAAAACGGAATTTTCAACAGACTTGATCCTTCAGAAATCATTCTAAAATTATAATTTGCTACCCAAGAAATACATGTTACTTATTAATGACAATAGTTGTACTAATTAAAACCGTGATGCTTTTGTTTAATGAATTTTTTTTTTTCAAAAGAACAGCTTTTTAAAAAAAAACAAATCTTTTGTAACGATGTCAATACCTTTAGTGCCACTTTTGGTCGATTTAATGCATCCCTCAGAATAAAAGTTTTTTGTTTTTTTTATAAAAAAGGCTGAATATAATTGTCAGTGTTTTTCTGCTGTGGATGCTAACCATGCACCAATATTAATATTCTAGTTAAATAGTGGATATCATCATTACAAAAAAGATGTATGTATGTATTTATGAAAAGCATGTACCACTGGGTTGAAGTGTAGTTTGATTCAATAGGTGGCGTTTTAAGGAGTTAAAGGTGGAGTTGCTGTGCAAAAAACCCTCTGGGGGTTCATGGAATGTCTTAAAATCTTCTTAAGGAACAGTAAGTGTTGTCTGTCATATTGTAAGGATGACCTCAGCATATCCTTAATACCGTGAGTGTTCTCATTCGCTGAAGGTGAGCGTGTTTGTGGCTGGAGGTTGATTTCAAAGGAAATGAAGGAGCTCAGATGGCCAGTATTTTTAGACTGACATTCTCACCACATGCACACACTCAAGTACAGTGTGAGATGTGTAACGGGAGAGTGGATTAGTGCCGGACCACTGCACAGTAATGCATGTGTGCTTCCCCGCAGGTCTCCTCTGAGTGGCTGGTCGAGCAGTTCACAGGATGTGCCGGTGAAGGATGTAGATTACCTCAGTTTCTGTTTCACTACACTAACAGGTGCGCGCACACACATCACATTCAATTGTATGAGTACTGACAGCATACTTGGTATTGATACAGCGGTATTCCCATGATCCTGTGCTTCAGGTTTCTCCTCTGAGATGCTGCAGGCCCTCCAGGACACAGATGAAGACGGCCTGATGCCCTCCTCCACACTCTCGCCCCTCAGCGTATTCACTACCACCCTGGAGCAGTTCCTTCACCATTGGGATGTAGTGGAGGTGATTCTCTCTCTCTCTCTCTTTTATCTGCCAGTCTCTTTCTCCACCTTCAGTCGCTCCAACAACTTGTGTTATGTCAGTTGTTCTGCTGTCAATCGCTGGCATATGTTTCTAATCCTGTTGTCACCCGCTCTGTCCCCTGTGAGCATCTCTGTCCTCTCGCATCTGCTCTGTCAGTTAGTCTGGCTTGTGTCAATCATTTGGTTGCTTTAGTGTCAGTCCGCTTGTCTGTCTGCTGTTGGTTAGATGCATTTGCATTACACTCTATTTTCACCTGGCACAAAACAACATTTTTAGCATCGAATAATCAAATAATTTTTCTGTCACAGTTAATCACAAATATGAAGGTTAATACTGAAGAAAATGAAGAAATATCATTTAAAGACATCACATTATTGTAAAAGACAAAGGGCCAGATTTACTAAACAGGGCAAATTAGCACGAGAGCACAATTCCAAAACAGCGCAGATGGACACTTTACTGACGACGCGCAACTAAATTAAAGAACGCAGGCTCAACATCTCATTTACGTATCAACCAACGCAATATACCAGGCGCAGCGCAAATTACGTAGTCACAAATAAGCAGAACCGATGCTCATCAGGTGCAGGTGATCTACTTACGACACAGGCGCAAAATTGTTTAAGACATGCTTTTTTGGGTGTTAAATAAAGTCGCAAATACCAGTAATTTTATGAGCGCAAACGTTAGTAAATCACGTTGCATGATTCATTTTAATACTCTCCTCCCATAAATTTTGCGTCTGAAAAGGAAACTCCTACAAATCCATATTCAATAAGGTCAGATGCAAAAATAACTTTCTACGCCTTTTCAGTGCTAATTCCTCACTTGTGCGTCTTTAGTAAATCCTGACAGTACTATTTTAATGCCAAAAGACGGTTTGTGCTGGCGCAAGCTGTTAGTAAATATAGAACAAAATCATTGAAAAAACATAATTGAAAAATAATTTTTCTTGTGTGCAATTTAAATTTGTTTTTCTGCAAATAAATAATAAAAACCAAGCAGAGTTGTTGCACATCATGTAATATATATATATATATATATATATATATATAAAAATAACTTTCTACGCCTTTTCAGTGCTAATTCCTCACTTGTGCGTCTTTAGTAAATCCTGACAGTACTATTTTAATGCCAAAAGACGGTTTGTGCTGGCGCAAGCTGTTAGTAAATATAGAACAAAATCATTGAAAAAACATAATTGAAAAATAATTTTTCTTGTGTGCAATTTAAATTTGTTTTTCTGCAAATAAATAATAAAAACCAAGCAGAGTTGTTGCACATCATGTAATATATATATATATATATATATATATATATCGGTCATTCTGTTTACCTTAATCACACCCATCGTGTTTCATTAGGGCTGCACGATAAATCGAAATGGAATCGATTTATAAACCGTGACTAATAAACACACGACTACGGCAATATACGGTTTATCGGAGTTCTTATTATTATAATTTTCATTAAAATAAAGTATATTTATAATGCAATGCCTTTATCACTGCTTAAATACTATGAAATATGTTGCGTGCCTTATTCTGTGTAAGAAGCCACATCATCTCACAGAAGGATTTATTTCAAACACTCGACTGACGTTATGAAGTGAGTTTGGAGTAAAAATATGTTATTAAATGTGGTATTTTCACATGCTTTCAGATGAAGCAGCATTTACTTCACAGAGCCGTAGTTCACTGAGAAGCTATGCAAACACAGCTGTCATTATCGCGAATGATTTCTTCGATTTCATAATCGCGCAATAAAATCATCTGCGATTTTTTTGGTGTAACTTGTCAGTGAACTATGTGTAGTAAATTCTCCTCCATCTGAAAGCACGTGATGATGATTTCCTGCTGATTACAGAACCGGCATTACTATCAAAATGCGCATGACAATCGCATTCGATTAATCGTGCAGCCCTATGTTTCATGCCAAACTTGTGCAAATTTTTTACTTCTACCAAGAAGCAGGTGTTCACTTGATTCAGTGCAGGACCACTTGGGTTGTTATTCATCGCACAAGTGTGTTTTAGTTCCCCCCCCCGGAGACGGCTAGTTCGTTGAGCAGGGGAAGGTTTATCACATCGCACCGGTGTAGGTGTCTCCATATTTCAATAAGGGCTGGTTATCAGAGCGCTCCTGGCTAAAGCAAATGCTAATGCCAGCCAGCAGACAGCGTCACCGCCTGACATTTTACACGGAAATTAAAACCCAACAAAACCACACCCTCAGGCCAGGGGCTGACTCTCACTGCCCCCCCTCCCTTTACTACACACACACAGCTAATTCCTCCATGCAATTTTCTCTGGACTTTCATTTTTTGTGTCCAAGTCAATCAGACAGTAAAGGTGTAGAGGAACGGCTGGCATCACCGTTGATACGGTAATGAGGAGTGACGGGGGAGATGATGCCAGCAGGTGAGGCTGATGGAGAATAATGGGCCTTAATGAGGAAAAGAGCCTGTTTCCCTCCTCACGTACACACACGCACAGGAAACACTTTCTCTCAACTTAATCACTTAACTTGTGCTTAATTAGAAATTATATTTAACAATTAAAAAAAAATCACTGTACAAAAACACATTTAGCACTTTACATTAATTGCGCTTTCAGCCTTGAAAAAAATGGAGATATTAAATAATGCTGAAAACTATTTATTGGATTTTTTAATATATATTTGTAAAATTGCATTGTAACATTAATTGCATATATATATATATATATATATAGAGAGAGAGAGAGAGAGAGAGAGAGAGAGAGAGTACAAGTTAATTGCATATATATTTCTGTATGTATATAGCTATTACTTTTTCTTTTTAGATTATTTTAGATTTTTCATATTATACATTAACATTGCTGGAATATGAAACACCAAGTTTTTTTATTTATTTATTATTATTAAAGCAATATTTAGCACCTTTTTACAGCTCTGTATGTAGATGAGCCTGAAAAGCTATAATTAATAAATATATAATCTAATAAATAATTCATATATAATCTTATATAATAATAATAATATCTCTGTGTATATATAATATTTTTCGTGTTATATTATTTAATTTTTATTACATGTTTACATTGCTGGAATATGTTATAAAGTAAATAAGAACAATTGCTTTTTTACAGCTCTGCTGAGAAATCCTAATGTGCTAAAACACAAAAATGTGCTAAAAAGTGTCCTTCTAATCCTATTGGGATTTCACATCACACTCTTAAAGAAAATTCTCACTTACTGTTTCTCAGATATATAGCTTGGAAATTAGCATCAAATTAAGTTTGAGTGGTGTGAGAGCGAGAGCGCATGGCTGCTGGGGGTCCATTCCTTTATTGCCAATCAGGCGTCTCTAATCTAAAGCATGCGTAATGTGTTCTTAACACTGTTAGCCTGATTAATGTCTGATAATAACCTGCTCTGAATGACATTCCGCTCCGCCTTCATCTGTTTAATCTAATCTGCTCTAATGCTATTAGCACTATTAGATTTTTCTCACACGCACTTATTTATTGTTTGTGCTCATAAAATATCAGTTCAGAGAGTGGCAGGGCATCGCTAATCTGTCCAGTGTCAACTTCCATTACGACAGCCCGGCCGTAGTGGTGAGGTACAACCCTTTGAGCCTGTCACTGTATATGGGTGTGTGTGGTGCTATAGGATTCTTTGTTCTCTGCAGACTTCTCTTTTGTCTGGGACCAGGGATTTATTTTTGACTCACCTAAACCGTGTGTGTCAGATGTTAAGATGTTGTGATGTATAATTCAAAGGTTCTGTGTAGATGAGATAGGAAAAAGTCTCATCTCTCTGTCAGCTTTCAGTCTGTAATATGACTCTTCTCTGAAGATGACTTATGTTCCTAAAATCTGTTTAGTCCTTTTACCTAGCCTTTGGCTTGATTTTTAAAAATAAATGTTTGGTTTAATGCAGGAATTAATTTCAGACTATTTTGCAGATGTACACGGGCATGAGGAGTGACAAATTATAACTCGTATTTAATGCCCTATCTATGTATCTATCTATCTATCTGTCTATCTGTCTGTCTGTCTGTCTGTCTGTCTCTATCTATCTATCTATCTAACATCTATCTATCTGTCTGTCTCTATCTATCTATCTATCTATCTATCTATCTATCTATCTATCTGTCTATCTATCTGTCTGTCTGTCTATCTATCCATCTATTTAACACCTATCTATCTATCGATCTATCTGTCTCTGTCTATCTATCTATCTGTCTGTCTATCTATCCATCTATTTAACACCTATCTATCTGTCTGTCTGTCTGTCTGTCTATCTATCCATCTATTTATCACCTGTCTGTCTGTCTGTCTCTATCTATCTATCTATCTGTCTATCTATCTATCTGTCTGTCTATCTGTCTGTCTGTCTATCTATCCATCTATTTAACACCTATCTGTCTGTCTGTCTGTCTCTATCTGTCTGTCTGTCTCTGTCTATATATCTATCTAACGTCTGTCTGTCTGTCTCTGTCTATCTATCTAACATCTATCTATCTGTCTGTCTCTATCTATCTATCTATATCTATCTGTCTATCTATCCATCTATTTAACACCTATCTATCTATCTGTCTGTCT
>NW_015505190.1:3199166-3205709 GCF_001515645.1 Sinocyclocheilus grahami | reverse complement strand
TCTATCTATCTAGTCTGTCTGTCTCTGTCTATCTATCTGTCTGTCTGTCTGTCTATCCATCTATCTATTTAACACCTATCTATCTATCTATGTATCTGTCTGTCTGTCTCTATCTGTCTGTCTGTCTGTCTGTCTCTATCGATCTATCTATCTATATATCGATCTATCTATCTATCTGTCTGTCTGTCTCTGTCTGTCTGTCTGTCTATCTATCTATCTATCTATCTAACACCTATCTATCTGTCTGTCTGTCTGTCTGTCTGTCTATCTGTCTCTGTCTATCTATCTGTCTGTGTGTCTGTCTGTCTATCTATCTGTCTGTGTCTGTCTCTATCTGTCTGTCTGTCTGTCTGTCTATCCATCTATTTAACACCTATCTATCTATCTGTCTGTCTGTCTGTCTATCTATCTAACACCTGTCTATCTATCTATCTGTCTCTGTCTATCTATCGATCTAACACCTACCTATCTATCCATCTATCTATCTAACACACATCTATCTGTCTAGCTATAATTCTATGGCTAATTACAAATTTGTTTGTAATTGAATATGTATGGTTATGTTTTCATATAATTTCAACAGAAATGTATAATTTCTGTTTATAATCAAGATATATTTCATTATATTTTTAAATAAAACATGCTTTATAATTTCACATTTCTGTTTACAATGACGGTGTATGTTTTCTAATTGTTTTTATTTTTAAAATGTATACTTGTAATACTTCATATTTTTATAATGTTTATATATAAGAATATATAATTTTTAACTTAGAATTTTTTAATAAATGTGAAAGACAAAGTTTAAAGTTGCCATGAAATTAAAATGGACTATTTATTTATTTTGGAATATTGCAGTCATTATCATAAATATATACATCAAAATATTGAAGGAACACTGATCACAATTTCTGTTTCATGCGACATAAACGCTCCATTGATGCTGCATTTCATGTACACAGAACCAAAGTAGCATCAGAGCCGCCACCTCTGGGTTGTACTACATTTATGAAACATTGCACATTTATGCAGAATTTGGAGGCACTCATAGCAGCATTAGCTCTGCCGTCTGAAGACACAGCTCACAACCGTTTCTGCACTGTGTTTGTAGGAGGTGTGCCACTGCCTGGACAGTCTAGGATCTCGTGCACAGTGTTTTGATGTGATACAGAACGCCATCATTAAGAATCTGGTGAGTGAATGTGTGTTTTTCTGCTGAATGTTTTGCATAAGAGTGGGCAGTGGAGCCAGACACTGTTTGCGGTGACACTCTCGTCATCTCTTTGTAGTGTGGACTCGTGGTGGTGCCAGACTGTGTTTGTGCAGCGATTTTAAGGTGCGTTCCCCGGTTACTGGATGTCAACTTCCTGCCCAGCGACACACTCCTCCACTTCCTGTCTGACTGTTGCTTGAGCATGCTCAGTCTGCTGCTACAACTGGAGCAGAGCGCCCGCAAGAGGTGTGCTCACAAACACACACACCTACACACTCACAAATATTTGCATAGAGTAACATTTATACACCACAAAGCGTACACAAAGAAAGACTGCGTGATAATACAGCAAAGAGAATTTAGAAACAAGACTGGGGAAAGTCCAAAAAGGGCATTCTCATGAAGAAAGCAAATGAAAGAATGTCATAATAAAGTGAATAGTTCTGATGCACCTAGAATAAAGACTGTGTCTGGAAACTGTTCATTTAGCAAAATTATTAGTTTTTTTCTTCTTCAACATTTCTCAATACTTAGGCCACTTTTTCAAAATTCTTGACACAATTTTCTTTACTGACTTTCAGCTTGGCACAGCAGTAAATTTCACACCAAAAATGCACAAAAACTACCAAAACATTTCCCACATGATTCAAATGAAGTAAATCTTCCATGACACTAGCAAACACACTGCCACCCAGAAAAAACGGACCTAAAAACAATAACATGCCATGTTTTCTCCTGTAAAATGACTTTACAAAACAAGAAATGACGTCTCTACTGTTTAGAATTCACTGCAGTATACGTTACATGGTCCATGTTTACATTCCAGTACAAAATTAAGTTTCTCCTTTTGTGTAGATAGTAATGAAATTGAAAGACTAACATGTAGTTGTTCAGCTAACTCTAACTGTTCTAACGGGAAAGTATAAAATGTTTTAGATTTGAAATTCATTCCAATATATGTATATAGATGTATATTCCAATACGATATTCCTGTAGAAATGTAGCAAATTGCTGTCTTATACAGTTTAATGTTTGAACTTAAGTGTCAGTTTTTAAAAAGAATATGGAAATATGTGCAGATCGGCCTGTTGGCACATAGAGGTTTGTCTGGGTTGTGTATGTTGAATATGAAAATAATTCATGTAATTTGAAAGATGTAATCACTGAATATATTTAGTGCAAAAGCAATGGAAAATGATCCACAGTTGTGCTCACTTTGTGAAGAGTTTTGAAAAAGTGATCAAAGAATTGAGAAATGGCGAAAAGTCTATTTTTTCTTTCTGTAATATATGAGAAGTGTGTTAATTACAATAATTAACAATAATATATTTATATAATTAACTAATTATTAGTGGTGTCAAACAATTAATCGCGATTAATCGCAACCAAAAATGTTTTTTGTTTGCATAATATATGAGTGTGTACTGTGTATATTTATTATGTATATATAAATACAAACACATGCATGTATATATTTAAGAAAAATGTTATGTTTATATATTAAATAGTTATATATAATATAAAATTAATAATATAAATATATAAATGTACATGTAAATATTTTCAAAATATATACTGAATGTGAGTGTATTTATATATATACATAATAAACACCGTACACACACATATATTGTGTAAACAAAAACTTTTATTTTGGATGCGCGGATTAATCGTTTGACAGCACTAATAATAATTCTAAAATATAATTTATTAATCAAGTTATATTAATTAATTACATTTTACCACCTTATTTCTCATAGCATAGCACATAGTCTTAGTTACAAACTGGGCTTGTGGTTAAAGTAATAGGTGATCCATGATCTAGGGTTGTCCAAACAATAAATGTAGTTGTCAAAACTTATGTTGGTCTGTCTCACCATCAGGGATGCCGTGTGGGAGGCATGCTTTGCCGCGTTGAGCACGGTACCGAGGCTGCTGCGATTGGTCTTGCAGTCTTTACATGTGGGTGACCTTTGTGAGGAGGAGCTCCCCGTGTTGGCACAGATCTTGTCACTACTTCTTCAGCATACTCAATTACGCAACCACATGATGGCCAACGCCAGTCTACTGCAACATATCATACAGGACTTAACGGTAAAAACACACATTCGGCTCCATTTCAGCTTTGCTTTAACAGATGAAACCTTACCTTAAAATAGATTTTATAATACTATGTCTCTTGGAATTGAGCTCCCGATACTGTTTTGACTGTTGTGCTTGTGATTCACAGCATTTCTATGGTGGAGAGACTCGAGAGCAGTGGCTGACTGACCTGTTGTACTGCTACAGTGTCACGCTGTCTGGTCACCGGGCCAACATGGGCATGAGGGACATCTATTAATCGCTGACCATTATTGTGTTCATTGCTACCCTTATTTTTTGTTGTTCTTTCTTTTTTCTGAGTCGTTATTTTGTACAAAATGAAGACAATAAACCTTGTGGTAATGAGTTTATTAGGCTCTTTCATTGTTTGCTTTTTAATTTTTTTTTTACAAAAACATTTAATACAGATCTGGAGAGGGATTTTTTTGTAATAACCATCGTTTTTGTCTGGTAATCAACAGAAATGTAGGTGGTGTGAAATAATGTGGCATTTACTGAAAGCAACTGGAACAGACATCTGCTATTTGAAAGTTTCTGAAAAAATCGGTTACAGGTTTTTTTTGTTTTTTTTTTAACACTACTGTATAAAAGTTTGGGACCAGTAAGATTCTTTTAATGAAATTAATACTTTTATTCAGCAAGGATGCAGTAAATTGATCAACAGTGACAGTAAAGACATTTGTAATTATAAAAAAAATTATATTTCAAATAAAGTTGAACTTTGAACTTTCTATATGTGACCCTGGAGCACAAAGCCAGTCATAAGTAGCTGGGGTATATTTAATGAGTTTATTAGGCTCTTTCATTGTTTGCTTTTTAATTTTTTTTTTACAAAAACATTTAATACAGATCTGGAGAGGGATTTTTTGTAATAACCATCGTTTTTGTCTGGTAATCAACAGAAATGTAGGTGGTGTGAAATAATGTGGCATTTACTGAAAGCAACTGGAACAGACATCTGCTATTTGAAAGTTTCTGAAAAAATCGGTTACAGGTTTTTTTTGTTTTTTTTTTAACACTACTGTATAAAAGTTTGGGACCAGTAAGATTCTTTTAATGAAATTAATACTTTTATTCAGCAAGGATGCAGTAAATTGATCAACAGTGACAGTAAAGACATTTGTAATTATAAAAAAAATTATATTTCAAATAAAGTTGAACTTTGAACTTTCTATATGTGACCCTGGAGCACAAAGCCAGTCATAAGTAGCTGGGGTATATTTGTAGCAATAACCAAAAATACATTGTGTGGGTCAAAATTATTGATTTTTCTTTTATGCCAAAAATCATTAGGATATTAAGTAAAGATCATGTTCCATGAAGATATTTTGTAAATTTCCTACTGTAAATATATTAAAACTAAATTTTTTATTAGAAATATGCATTGCTAAGAACTTCATGTGGACAACTTTAAAGGTGACTTTTTCAATATTTTGATTTTTTTTTTGCTCCCTCAGATTCCAGATTTTCAAATAGTTGCATCTCGGCCAAATATTGTCCTATCCTAACAAATTATACATCAATGAAAAAACTTTCAGATGTATAAATCTCAATTTCAAAAAATTTACCCTTATGACTGGTTTTGTGGTCCAGGGTCATATTTATCAAAGAATCCCAAAAATATGTATTACAGTTTCCATTGATAATAGTAAGAAATGTTTCTTGAGCACCAGATCTGCATATTAGAATGATTTCTGAAGATCATGTAACACTGAATGACAATTTAGCTTTGCAATTACAGGAACATTTACATTTTAAAACGCATTCAAATATAAAGTTATTTTAAATTTACTGTTTTTACTATATTTTTGTTCAAATGCAGCCTTTGTGAGAATAAGAGTTTCAAAAACAAATGATATCTTACCGACCCCAATCTTTTGAATGTTAGTGTATGTTTTACCAGTTTAAAAAATGATTACTCTTTCAGAATAGAAGACAAAGTCTGTGCAGTAACGTGACCTGCAACTCTGGCAAGATTGGCAGTAAAATCTTTCCTTTTTAACATACAAGCACTGCTATCTTCACTTTTACAAAACAATATATTTCAAAATAATACATTAATAATAAAAAGTATACACTGATTTATAGTTATAGATAAAAAATTAATAATCCAACCCACTCAGTAAACAGGGGTGTGGCGATAGAGTATAAGAATACAATGTCAAGATCTGCGACAATATCAGAAATAGGCTGAAAACTGCCTTGTGACGTCTTGACTGTAGCGTATTAACACAGTGGTCTCCCATGCAGGTGGTCTTGTTATGTAAGTCCCTTATGACAGGTATATGACCTGTTGTTGACAGAATGAAAGGTTATCTAATACATTTGTTGTGTTTGTGGTTTTAACCTCTAACCTCTGCAAAAATCAAGGTGATACTGCAGATTTAATATGTAAACTTAATGATACGGACCAAGAGAGTTTACTGTACCTTATGCAATAGTTTAAATAAACAGCAAATGAATTTAAGTGCATCATCCCCAAAGATTTAATTCCTAGAAATCCAAGCATGTTTGTGTCTCAGTTCTGTTCTGACCGCTTTGACTGCCAGCACTGGACGGCCGTAGATGGTAAGAGTATTGCTTCGCCTGTCTTAAAGTATCCACCAGGCTCACACACTCGACGGCGCTCACTAGAGATAAAACACACACACACACACACTCATAAGATGTAACATGCAACACAAAAGAACACAAGCAGTGATTATGAACCCAAGTACTCACACTGTTTGTTTGTTTTGAGTGACAGATCCAACAGCGCTTGACTTTGGCTCTGCGGTTTAAGCACTGCGGCCCGCAAAGACTGCCCTCTTTTGGAAGGGGCACCACCTTGACCAAAAAAACAGCAGTTTATTGATTTGGAGGTAGTCACATGCACATTTTTTACTTGAATGGATCAATATCTCTGTGTTAACGTCACAGCTGATACTAGAGTTGTTAAAATAACAAGATTCAGACGTGCAGGTGTATGTGAGCGCGTGTCCATCTGGCAGGGGCGGACAGGGCGAGGGGAGCGAGGTCGGCGTGCGTGAGCGAGAGGAGACAGCTCGACATTCCATCTGACAGCAATGAACTTTTCAAACTGTCGGGACTGTCAGGGAGGAGCGGGGAGGGGAACAAGTGTCCATGTGTGTACGTGTACATGTGCGTCTGAGAACGAGAGTGTCTCTGGCCTGCTCAGCCATCATCACCTGTTCATGTCTGCTGAAGGTCAGTCGCGTTAACTGGGC
>NW_015505190.1:3157959-3191659 GCF_001515645.1 Sinocyclocheilus grahami | reverse complement strand
GAGCTCCCCGTGTTGGCACAGATCCTGTCATTACTTCTTCAGCATTCTCAATTACGCAACCACATGATGGCCAACGCCAGTCTACTGCAACATATCATACAGGACTTAACGGTAAAAACACACATTCGGCTCCATTTCAGCTTTGCTTTAACAGATGAAACCTTACCTTAAAATAGATTTTATAATACTATGTCTCTTGGAATTGAGCTCCCGATACTGTTTTGACTGTTGTGCTTGTGATTCACAGCATTTCTATGGTGGAGAGACTCGAGAGCAGTGGCTGACTGACCTGTTGTACTGCTACAGTGTCACGCTGTCTGGTCACCGGGCCAACATGGGCATGAGGGACATCTATTAATCGCTGACCATTATTGTGTTCATTGCTACCCTTATTTTTTGTTGTTCTTTCTTTTTTCTGAGTCGTTATTTTGTACAAAATGAAGACAATAAACCTTGTGGTAATGAGTTTATTAGGCTCTTTCATTGTTTGCTTTTTAATTTTTTTTTTACAAAAACATTTAATACAGATCTGGAGAGGGATTTTTTGTAATAACCATCGTTTTTGTCTGGTAATCAACAGAAATGTAGGTGGTGTGAAATAATGTGGCATTTACTGAAAGCAACTGGAACAGACATCTGCTATTTGAAAGTTTCTGAAAAAATCGGTTACAGGTTTTTTTTGTTTTTTTTTTAACACTACTGTATAAAAGTTTGGGACCAGTAAGATTCTTTTAATGAAATTAATACTTTTATTCAGCAAGGATGCAGTAAATTGATCAACAGTGACAGTAAAGACATTTGTAATTATAAAAAAAATTATATTTCAAATAAAGTTGAACTTTGAACTTTCTATATGTGACCCTGGAGCACAAAGCCAGTCATAAGTAGCTGGGGTATATTTGTAGCAATAGCCAAAAATACATTGTGTGGGTCAAAATTATTGATTTTTCTTTTATGCCAAAAATCATTAGGATATTAAGTAAAGATCATGTTCCATGAAGATATTTTGTAAATTTCCTACTGTAAATATATTAAAACTAAATTTTTTATTAGAAATATGCATTGCTAAGAACTTCATGTGGACAACTTTAAAGGTGACTTTTTCAATATTTTGATTTTTTTTTTGCTCCCTCAGATTCCAGATTTTCAAATAGTTGCATCTCGGCCAAATATTGTCCTATCCTAACAAATTATACATCAATGAAAAAACTTTCAGATGTATAAATCTCAATTTCAAAAAATTTACCCTTATGACTGGTTTTGTGGTCCAGGGTCATATTTATCAAAGAATCCCAAAAATATGTATTACAGTTTCCATTGATAATAGTAAGAAATGTTTCTTGAGCACCAGATCTGCATATTAGAATGATTTCTGAAGATCATGTAACACTGAATGACAATTTAGCTTTGCAATTACAGGAACATTTACATTTTAAAACGCATTCAAATATAAAGTTATTTTAAATTTACTGTTTTTACTATATTTTTGTTCAAATGCAGCCTTTGTGAGAATAAGAGTTTCAAAAACAAATGATATCTTACCGACCCCAATCTTTTGAATGTTAGTGTATGTTTTACCAGTTTAAAAAATGATTACTCTTTCAGAATAGAAGACAAAGTCTGTGCAGTAACGTGACCTGCAACTCTGGCAAGATTGGCAGCAAAATCTTTCCTTTTTAACATACAAGCACTGCTATCTTCACTTTTACAAAACAATATATTTCAAAATAATACATTAATAATAAAAAGTGTACACTGATTTATAGTTATAGATAAAAAATTAATAATCCAACCCACTCAGTAAACAGGGGTGTGGCGATAGAGTATAAGAATACAATGTCAAGATCTGCGACAATATCAGAAATAGGCTGAAAACTGCCTTGTGACGTCTTGACTGTAGCGTATTAACACAGTGGTCTCCCATGCAGGTGGTCTTGTTATGTAAGTCCCTTATGACAGGTATATGACCTGTTGTTGACAGAATGAAAGGTTATCTAATACATTTGTTGTGTTTGTGGTTTTAACCTCTAACCTCTGCAAAAATCAAGGTGATACTGCAGATTTAATATGTAAACTTAATGATACGGACCAAGAGAGTTTACTGTACCTTATGCAATAGTTTAAATAAACAGCAAATGAATTTAAGTGCATCATCCCCAAAGATTTAATTCCTAGAAATCCAAGCATGTTTGTGTCTCAGTTCTGTTCTGACCGCTTTGACTGCCAGCACTGGACGGCCGTAGATGGTAAGAGTATTGCTTCGCCTGTCTTAAAGTATCCACCAGGCTCACACACTCGACGGCGCTCACTAGAGATAAAACACACACACACACACACTCATAAGATGTAACATGCAACACAAAAGAACACAAGCAGTGATTATGAACCCAAGTACTCACACTGTTTGTTTGTTTTGAGTGACAGATCCAACAGCGCTTGACTTTGGCTCTGCGGTTTAAGCACTGCGGCCCGCAAAGACTGCCCTCTTTTGGAAGGGGCACCACCTTGACCAAAAAAACAGCAGTTTATTGATTTGGAGGTAGTCACATGCACATTTTTTACTTGAATGGATCAATATCTCTGTGTTAACGTCACAGCTGATACTAGAGTTGTTAAAATAACAAGATTCAGACGTGCAGGTGTATGTGAGCGCGTGTCCATCTGGCAGGGGCGGACAGGGCGAGGGGAGCGAGGTCGGCGTGCGTGAGCGAGAGGAGACAGCTCGACATTCCAGCTGACAGCAATGAACTTTTCAAACTGTCGGGACTGTCAGGGAGGAGCGGGGAGGGGAACAAGTGTCCATGTGTGTACGTGTACATGTGCGTCTGAGAACGAGAGTGTCTCTGGCCTGCTCAGCCATCATCACCTGTTCATGTCTGCTGAAGGTCAGTCGCGTTAACTGGGCTGAAACTCCACCTTATCAAATTATATGAAAGAGGGAGGGGTGACGGTGTGTGTCTGTGTTGGAACATCACATAAAAACATAACACCATTCTGTAATAATCTTATTAGTGATGCTTGTCCTACTTTGTATCTGGCTGCTCATGCTACTAACACGAAAAACTTACACATTTTTTACTTGAATGGATCAATATCTCTGTGTTAACGTCACAGCTGATACTAGAGTTGTTAAAATAACAAGATTCAGACGTGCAGGTGTATGTGAGCGCGTGTCCATCTGGCAGGGGCGGACAGGGCGAGGGGAGCGAGGTCGGCGTGCGTGAGCGAGAGGAGACAGCTCGACATTCCAGCTGACAGCAATGAACTTTTCAAACTGTCGGGACTGTCAGGGAGGAGCGGGGAGGGGAACAAGTGTCCATGTGTGTACGTGTACATGTGCGTCTGAGAACGAGAGTGTCTCTGGCCTGCTCAGCCATCATCACCTGTTCATGTCTGCTGAAGGTCAGTCGCGTTAACTGGGCCGAAACTCCACCTTATCAAATTATATGAAAGAGGGAGGGGTGACGGTGTGTGGCTGTGTTGGAACATCACATAAAAACATAACACCATTCTGTAATAATCTTATTAGTGATGCTTGTCCTACTTTGTATCTGGCTGCTCATGCTACTAACACGAAAAACTTAGATCATGTGTGATAGATAAGGAAAGGTATCCTATAACTATTATAAGCGATCAGACATATGATTTAGATATAATAAATTAATATTTTTTGCATCAGATATTTGGAAAAATATCTAAAATATACAATACTGTTCAAAAGTTTGGGATTGATAAAATTAGATTGTTAGATTAATGTTTTTGAAAGAAGTCTATTATGTTCACCAAGGCTGCATTTATTTGATTAAAAATACCATAAAAAAAGTAATATTTTGAACTATTACAATGTAAAATAACCATTTTAATTTTTAACAGTTGTGCTGCTTCATATTTTTCTGGAAAATTTATTTAAACTAGAAATCCTTTGTAACTGTATAAATGCATTTCCTGCCACGTTTTAATCATTTTACACATCCTTGTTGAATGAAGGTATTACTGAAACTATTTTACTGACCCCAAACTTAAAAAAAAAATAAAAAAAAAAAATATATATAATTCTTGTTCACAGTAAAAATAAAAAAAGATTTTGTTAATAGTATTGACCAAAAGAAGAAGGAAGTTAGCTTTTTCTTAGCATCCGTTTTCATGGTGACTCGTAAATTCGTCGCTCTGTTGAGAATGTTTTGTGCGTTCGCCATGACTAAACCTACTCCCGGATGCATTTCTGAAACCATGTATTCCTCAAGCAAGCAAGGTTTCGGTTAATCATCCAATTAACTTAATTAACGAATTTAGGGTATACAGTAGTCAACATTTGAAGTGGATCAAAAAAAAGTTAATCAAAGTTGTCCTAAGACAAGAGTTTTTTTAGGACAACTTTGATTAAATGTTTCGATCCACTTCAGATGTTGACTACTGTGTGTATATATATATACAATAAAAGCAGTCAAAACTAACAAAAGAGCAACAATATATGACAAGTCTCGGTTAGCCTAACGCAGTACACGTAGCAAGGTGTATATATATACATATATATTATACACACACACATATACACACACAGGTGCAGAGCCAGTGGTGGTTTTGTAGGCAAACATTAAGGCGAGCAGCTACTGGTAGCCAGTGCAAATTGATGAACAGAGGTGTGACGTGTTCTTTTCAGCTCATTAAAGATTAATCTTGCAGCGGCATTTTGGATTAATTGTAGAGGTTTGATAGAAGTGGCTGGAAGACCTTTTATTTTAATATATATATATATTAAGATATAATATATATTCTTAGTATAGTATATACATTCCTAGACAGTTCAAGAAATACATCACTCACCATATATATTTTGCAGCACAGAACTCTTTTTCCCTACATTCCTGGTGGGAGGAGCTTGAACGTCAGAAGTTTTATGGTGGGTGTGGTCATTAGAGATAGGCCACTCCCACACCAGTTGAATCAATAGGCCTGTGACTTCAGCAGACTCCGCCCCTTTCCCAGTCTTACACAGTACCTTACGAAGACGACCCCGAATACAAGACCTGAATGGAAAAACAAATGTTACTCTTTCATGCGCACCAACAAAAGTAGCAACAGCATATTAAACATATCAAACAAGCAAACCACATTTATGTGTACACAAAGAAGCACTTCAAGAATGTGCATATACCTTATTATTTGTGCTCTGAATCCCATTATTTTAGTAAAGCCATTAAAAGAAAGTGCTTTCATGGGCCTCCATTACACTCCCTACACACACACACAAATAAATAAGAGGCCTATTCTGGTGACCTGCCCTCGGAGGTGTTGATGTGCTGGTGGGCAAAAAGCCATGCCACAACTCAAATAAGGAACATGTGGGCAACATATGAGCAGACACTGATGGAATCTGCAGACTTTTCTTGCATTTTATGTTCTAATTTGGAGGAAAAATGGATTTAAAAGGTGAATGTGTTTTTATAAATGGTGGAAAATCTGCCATCATTTATTGTCCATTTATTCTTAAATAAATAAATTTGAATAACATTTTTAGAATGTAAAATGAATGAAGCCTCAGAGTGATATGAGAGACAGAAGCGAAATGTATATGCACTCAAGTAATCTAATTGATGGCTCAATTGGACTGAAAAGCCTTCATGTAAACACCTTAATCGATCAGGGGTGCGTTTCTCAAAAATCATCGTTAGCCAACTATGGTCGTTAGTTCCACTGAACTCTATTGGTAACGACAGAACTTGCGATCATAGTTGCTTTTGGGAAACGCAACCCAGATTGAGCTTGATCTGAATGAAATTTAGATTTATAGGAGTAAATTGAATTGGACTGGATTCATTCTAGAGCAGGTTTAGCTAGTTTAGTGTAGTTTAACCATCATTAAACAAAATATTTGATTGCAGAATGCTGTGATTGGCCAATCAGAATCAAGTATCTCTTGATGTAGAGAAATCCAACAATTGGGTTCCTGAAGTGAAAAATTCATTCATTTTCTCCATAGGGAAACTAATAATAAACAATAACTTAACTGTTTTGAACTCCAAGGTTGTTACTCGATGGGATTTTTAAAAACCAATGCTGCTAAAAAGATGGGCAGGCAGTAATGAATTCTACAGTGGAAGGAAAAAAAGAGAGACACCAGTACCTCCTCCATGCTCTCTGTATCACAATGGCCGCCTGGTTTTTGCTATGGATGCTGCCTCTCTTCTTTTCTTTCTCTTTGTCAACTTGTTTTTTTCTTGTTCTGCCCATCCAGCTCTCTTTATCTCTTTCCTTCCCTGTACATTTCTGTTTCTCTCTGCCAGCCTCTTTATCCCCCTCAGTCCTTGATCTGTTATCCTTATCTCTGTGCATCTCTCTTTCTGCCCGTCTCTCTTTTTGTCGTGTGACAGAGGTGGAGTTGGAGATGTTAGATGGCTGAGTTCCTGTAGATTTATGCTGTGAAGCTGACTTGTTCCCTTTGGACGCTGATCTACAAATGCTGTCTGTCTGTGTCTCTGTGAATCGTGGTGTAGCCACTTGTTTTGAGTGGGTCCCTGTAGTACTTGGTCTGTTATGTATTGCTGATTTGGGTGTTGTGGTGGTTTCCATGTGGCCTGGTGTTACATGGGCCCCTGCGTTGACCGGTTTGGCACTGCCTGGTCGACTGGACCCAGCGGGGGATCGGCGCTCATATGTGGACCCACATTCCACAGATATGGATGTGTCTGGACCGTAAGTTTCCATCACACACAACTCCTCTACAGTGCCTGAACATTTTCTGGTCCTCCGGGGGGTCACTGTGAGACCAGAGGCTGCTGGGGGGAGAGAAGCCTCTGGTGTTTCAGCTTCTCTCGTTCTGCGCTCTGATGGAGAAACAAAATAATTGGTTAGAGAAGTGCGTTAACACTAAGTGGCAGGACAGTGGCATGAAAGAAAGAAAGAAATTGATATATTACACATTTATAATACATTTATTAAAAATATTTCAAATGTACAGTATAAATTGGGTCTTTATTTATAAAAATATATAGTTCACTTTTAAATTTTAGGATGGAGATGGCCATATTTTGGGCTTTGTTGCATCCAAAAGATGATGTAACACATCTAAAATATAATAACACTGTTAATTGTAATCTTTAGCAACCTCAAAATTCATATCCATTTTTCATACTGTACATTCATACATACATAGCCTAAATTCACTTTGTGATGCATTTTGATTGATTGTAGTTTTTCGTGTTTTATTTGAAAAAAAAAGTATAAAAAATAATTACGAATTTTGTAACATTACATAATTTTAAATTTTTTGACCATTTATAGGCCATAAGGTGAAAGTAATTATTGATAATAAGAAATAATAATTTAAACTAGTGACAAATTAATGTGCACTGAAGTGTAACACCATGTCATTAATTCCTTACTTTCTAGCTCATAAACTCACCAGTTCTATTTTTTTTCTCTCTCCTGCTCTGTGATTGGACGTTATGAGCGCTGGGGGACTTTTTGTGTTTGTGTCCTTTCGCCACCACTGGATCTTTAACACTCTGCTCGGTTTCATCCAGTGACAGTTTTTCTACTCTAGCTGCAGCCAATGAGACGAGCTGCTTCTGATCTGCCTTAGCCAATGAGAGCTGCTGCTCCGCCTCACGTCTGCGCTCCTCTTCCCTCTTCCTAAAGAAGCAAAAAACACACACAACACACATTCATTTACTTCACACATACTTTTATCCTATTAATGATAACTGTCCTGGATCATTTATTTAATCTTTCAGTTGACGCCAAGTAAAGTATCTTCTTATGGTTGCCATAGTGAATATTCAGATACACTTAAACTAGTTTTCAAAGGTTTGGGATCAGTAAGATTTTTAAAGACATGAATACTTTTATTCATCAAGGACACAGTAAGTATATTTATAATGTTAAGATTGTTAAAGACTTCTATTTCAAATAAATGCTGTTGAAAAATGTATCATGGTTTCCACAAAAATATGAAGCAGCACAAATATGTTCAACATTCATAATAATATGAAATGTTTCTTGAGCACCAAATCAGCATATTAGAACGATTTCAGAAGGATGCTGTGACACTGAAGACTGGAGTAATGGCTGCTTAAAATTCAGCTTTACCATAACAGGAATTATATAAACTACTTTCAAATCAAAAACAGTTATTTTAATTTGAGTAATATTTCACAATATTCAAGTTTTTACTGTATTTTTGATTAAATAAAGCCTTGGTGAAGAGAAGAGACTTAAACAAAAAAGTTTTTAATGCTAATAAACGCATAACCCATTTTCATTAGGTTCATTTAATGTTTTTAGAGTCAGCTAAATCAGTGTATCCCAACCTTTTTTTAGTCGCGGCACCCTTTGGAAATTTTAACAAACTTGTGGCACCCTACAAAAATTTTTTTTGTCACAATATTTTAATTTCGAACTTCGATATGATAATTTGAAAAGTATAGATATTCGGTACAACAGGGAAGAACTGCAGAATATAATGTCATACAGATATTTTAAATATTATTACAAAATTTTGTCCATCAATGGTGGCAATCAGTAGGCTAATTTCTAATGAAGAGACCAATTTATATGACAGATTTTAAAGGGGTCATATGATGCGATTTCAAGTTTTCCTTTCTCTTTGGAGTGTTACAAGCTCTTGGGGCATAAAGAAGATCTGTAAAGTTGCAAAGACTAAAGTCTCAAATCCAAAGAGATATTCTTTATAAAAATTAAGAGTCAGCCACACCTACCTAAAACGGCTCGTTCTAACACGCCCCCACATATCTACCTCACTATGTGGGAAGATTTGCATAACACCGCCCAAATGTTCACGCAAAGAAAGAAGGCGTAACTTTTATTCTCACTGTAGTATTGTTGCCGCTTTCCGCCATGTCCTGAAGACGCTGTGTGCTTCGTTGTGAAAGCGAAACTACTTTGTTTGGTCTTCCAAAAGAGGACGATATCCGCTTCGTCATGCCTAGAGCTGATCCGTGCTGGTCGCTGAGGGAATACATCAACTTAGTGCTGTGGATCGCCGGATCGGCTTTCACCGTGCACGAAGCCCGGGGTCATCACATGTGCTTGCCGCTCCGTCGGATCCGCTATTTTTAGCAGCATTATATGACCCCTTTAATGTAGGCTTTTATACATATGTAAACATTATTTAATTACCATTATAACTAGCTATCTCACAAATTTTTGCTGACTCAGCGGTTTTTTAATTTTACAGTGGGGCTTCCGATTCGCATGAACGGTATACGAGTGGAGCGACTGAGCGGAGTGCACACGCATAGAGCGGGATAATACGCAGAGCGTCATACCACGTGAACGTGAAACCTGAGCGGTGAACTCATTTTCGGCAGCCGAAATTTCGGTGCATCTCTAATTATTGGCGACATCAGAAATGGATATTATATAATAGATGCTTTTTTGAACATTTTAGCAATTTAAAAATATTTTAAAAATATTTTTTTTACACGGCACCCCTGCTCTCGACAGACAGCACCCCGGTTGGGAAACACTGAGCTAAATAATTAATCTTTCATCTTTTTGTTCTTACTATTGGTTGGTACAATAATTTCAGGTCAATATCTGAGTTCACCAGGGCAGCATTTGTGAAAGACACTTGATAAACATCCCTCCATGTTTTGAGCAGCTAGCAGGAAACAAAAAAGAAAGAGTAGACGGATAGATTGCGGGCAGAATAACACTGATAAAAAGACAGAAGGTTAGAGTGACGGACTATGCAAACAAGTTTAACAGCAATGAAATGAATGTATGTTAACGTGTTTAAGCAGACCCTGGAAAAGAGAGAACATATTCTAAGCTGCATATGTGTGTATTCATTCATCCTCAGAGCTGACACAGTCTCTAAATGTCAAGCTGTTGAGCAGCTGAACGTTGCCCAATTAACAGAAAAGGAGAGAGGATGAGTGAATCTCTCTAGCTCTTTCTCTCTCTCTCTCTCTCTCTCTCTCTATCATCTCATCTATTTCCATTATTGACAGCAAGAAATTGATGCTCATATTCCTCAGCAGGCAGGTAGACAGATGAGCTGCTTCTGAGCAAACACACATAATTAAACAACAGGCATTATATTCATGCAAACATTCCATGTCAGCTCTGCAGATCAGCCTAGCCACATCAATCAGCACTGGATTGTGGGTAGGAGAATATTTGCACCCCACCATTTATCTTATCTCTTTCTCTTCAAGGCAGAACGTGTGGGTTTACGTGAGTCTTACTTTGCAGCATCCTTGCGTAGTTGTTCGTGCCTCATGAGGAGCTTCTTGCGTTCTCTGAAGGCCCGTCGGACCTTGTAGCCCTTGTAAAGAGCCTGGATGGACGAGGCGGCGATGTCTTGGATGGCGGCGATGGACAGAGCTCCATGCTCCAATAGAAACTGGGTCAGTTCTTGATGCTCTCCCAGCAGGGCATAGTCTAGAGGAGTGTACCTAAACACAATGATTATAGTCAGAACCCATTTAACAGAGGTTTTTTAATGTTTTGATGCTACGGTCCCCAAATTTTAGATTATAATTTATACATAAAATGTTTTATTAAAAAATTGTAAGATTTTTTATGTTTTTGAAAGAAGTCTCTTATGCTCACCAAGATTACATTTACTTGCAGTAAAATATTACTACAGTTGTGAAATAACAGTTTTCTATTTTAATATATTTTAAAAAGTGTAATTTATTCCTGTGATGGCAAAGCTGAACTTTTTAGCAGCCATTATTTCAATTTTCAGTGTCACATGATCCTTCAGAAGCAATTCCAATAGGCTCATTTGGTGCTCAAGAAACATTCATCATTATAATCAATGTTGAAAACAGTCAAGCTGCTTTATATTTTTGTAAAAACTAAGTTTTTCCAGGACGCTTTGATGAAACAGAAATCTTTTGTAACAATTTTGGTAAATGTCTTTACTGTTTACTTAATATACATACATATAATATACATACATACGACACTTAAAATGTGATTTAATTATTAAAATTATGAATGAAATTTATATTCAAACCTGCAGTCAGATCCATAACCACTAGGCCACATCTCAAGAAACATGTACATGCATGAATGTTTGTTACCTCTCCTCAGTGTGCTCCATATGGTTGGGAAAGGCCCCACACCCCAGAAGCAGCTTCACAGCATCCAGATAACCGTTATTACAGGACCAATGAAGTGCGGTTCTCCCCTTAACAAATAAACATACACAAAGTCACGTCTCAAGCTATTCTTCAGTCATTCTCTTTTTCATATAGCCTATCTAGCAGGCCAGTGCACGTTCTCAGTGTTAGCTTTGGATCCAGAACAATCCTACCTCCTTGTCCTGAATATTGGGGTCTGCATCATGCTGAATGAGCAAGGCCATGCAGTTGATGTAGCCAGCATATGCCGCACACTGGAGGGGAGTCCGTCCTGCGTGGTCCTGCAGGTTAGGACTGATCCCGTTCTCCATTAGCACCTCGCACACCTCCGCATTACCGCCCAGAGCCGCCCAATGCAGAGCAGAGTGACCGTCTATGTCTACCAGATCAACACGTGCCCCTCCTAAATGTATAAAAGATGCATATTTAACATGAGCACTCTTTGAACTGTTGTACTTGAAACAGAGTTCTCTACTGACACTTTTCCACCAACATTATGCCACAACAAACGTGCAAACAAGTCAGTCATGCTCTAGTGACGCTTAAGGGGTTAGTTCACCCAAAATTGAAAATTAGCCCATGTTTTACTCACCCTCAAGGCATCCTTGGTGTATAAAATGTTCTTCTTTCAGACGAATTCAATCGGAGTTATATTAAAATTTATCCTTGCTCTTCCAAGCGTTAGAATGGCAGTAGGCAGTTATTTTTTTCAACAGAAAAGAAGTCTCCAAAGAGAAGTCCAATAAAGCGCATCCATCCATAATAAAACGTGCCTCACATGGCTCCGGGGGGTGAATAAAGGCCTCCTGTAGTGAATCGATGTGTTTTTTAAGAAAAATATCCATATTTAAAACGTTATAAACACCTCTCTCTCACTTCCGCTAACTGTCATATGTGCAAGCCATTCCGCCGGATGACGTAGGACGTATGCGTTGCGCACGCGCCTGTGAGATAGGCTAGTGTCACGAGTTTGTTTACAGGAGCAAAGGAAGCAAAGTTTCCTTACTTTACTAAAGGAAAACCAATCTCCTCTTGGCTTATATAAAAAACCTCCATCATTTTTCTTTACAAATACTTGTTTTGTGCTTCTAATTCATGACCTGCGCTTTATTTTGCTGTCTCTGCTCCGCACTTCCTCGTTCGTCACTAATCACCCCTCTGGCTTGCTTAGTTGGGGCCCCTTCATTTCCAGCGATATCGTTGACTTGATTGCAAAGATATTATTTAAACTGAACTGAGCTGGATGTTGACATCACTGAATTCAATGATGAACTGTCTTTAACTGAAAAATGAGTGTTTACTATTGTCATTTTGCATTATTGACACTATTTTCCTAATTAATGCTGTTCAGTTGCTTTGTCACAATCTGTATTGTTAAAAGCGCTATATAAATAAAGGTGACTTGACTTGACATGCGCGACGCATATGTCCTACGTCATCCGCCTACAACAGTTTAGAGGAAGTGAGAGATAAATGTTTATATAACGTTTTAAATATGGATATTTTCTTACAAAAATGCATTGATTCGCTACAGGAGGCCTTTATTCACCCCCCAGAGCCGTGTGATGTGCGTTTTATTATGGATGGATGCGCTTTATTTGACTTCTTTTGGACTGTTGAAAAAAACACCTGCCTAGTGCCTACTGCCATTCTAACGCTTGGAAGAGCAAGGATATTTTTAATATAACTCTAATTGGATTCATCTGAAAGAAGAAAGTCATATACACCTAGGACTTTTAACCTAGGTGTATATGAAAACTAGGTTACTCCAATTATGATAAACAAAGTGGCCTAGAAATAAATGCAATGCTGGCACTAGCTACTTTTTTTTCCAACTATGCATAAAAAAAATATTTTTAACCCTTAAATACATGAATGTTTCACCAATCATTATTACATATTCGGGTCTTTAGCAATCCGGACCTATATATCCAGCACGGATGGACCTCTAACTGCTGCAGATTTTAAGAACAATTACAGAAGAATAAAATAAAGCATATTTCGTATCCTTTTAAAACTTAAAAGGGTTCAATCTGAGCAGATGATTTTACCATCGCTGTCATCGTCAGAGCGCACTTCCACAGTACACCTAGCATCTGCCTCATATTCACGATCTCAACCATATTCTCAAAACTATCATTTTCAATGACTTCATATTCAATATCTTGATCACTGGCAGCTTATTCACCACATCCAGCATCAAATGACAGTGACATTTATATTTCATTGCGTATAGTAATTGCTCTGCAGTAAAGCCATTCAAACCAGGTAAATTTTTATTTGTATAATTATATAATTAACTAATTTGATATTAGTTTGTTTTATGCCTGCGGTAATTATGAGTGAAACATCACGTCATCATTGTGTATCAGTGCCACCTTGAGGAAAAAAGATGCATTGCACAAATTGAGTCATCAGATATGTAAATATAGTCGTGCATGAAAAAATACTTACACATTTACATACCTCCGGTCTGTAGCGACCCTATACACTTTCTACAAAAAATTAATCAGAAAACAGGCATTCTTTTGTATAATTTTTTTTTCTTGTTTATAATGAATAGATTGAGGAATATTAAGTTTATATCTAACTTTAAAAAATGAAGGAGGGAGAGGGTAAAGAATGATGTCCTGGGTCGCTAAAGACCCAAGGTATACATTTAAGGGTTAACTACAAAAAAAAACATGTTTGTGAATTTATTGCTATGAATTTTGTATTTAAATAACTTATGACCATTGCATCAAGGAAAGGACGTGACTAGGGCTGTGTATCGGCAAGAATCTGGCGATACGTTCTTGCCGATACGTTATGCATTACGATACAGGGGTTGCGATACGATATGTTGCGATATATTGCAATACTGCAAGCAAGATGACATATTGGGATATTTCTTATTTTAGGAATAGGAGAATAGGATATAATTTTAGGAAAACTGTCATTTAGAACACACCACCATATGCAAACCTTAGCAAAAAAAAAAAAAATCTATTTGCATGCATATACATACATACATATATATATATATATATATATTTTTTTTAACCAGAACACAGTGGAATCTGCATTTGCATTAATCTGTCCCTGTAACATTCAATGCTATTTAACCACTTTTTGTGCAGTACGAGTAAAGGGGGTACAATTAAGTGCTTGCAGGAGTCAGATTTGACTCATCATGGGTCGAGAGAAGGGATGACCTACAAGACCATGGTGGAGGATTTGCTACTCAAAGGATCCGGAGCTCCTTGATACGCGAAAATTATATGCAATATTAGAATGTTTGCGAGAGAGGGCGGGACTGGACAAACCTTGCAGGAGCGGAACATACGTTGTCACTGTTTAAGTTAATTGTGTATCAGTGCCACCTTGAGGAAAAAAGATGCATTGCACAAATTGAGTCATCAGATATGTAAATGTAGTCGTGCATGAAAAAATACTTACACATTTACATACCTCTGGTCTGTAGCGACCCTATACACTTTCTACAAAAAATTAATCAGAAAACAGGCATTCTTTTGTATAATTTTTTTTTTCTTGTTTATAATGAATTGCGAGAGAGGGCGGGACTGGACAAACCTTGCAGGAGCGGAACATACGTTGTCACTGTTTAAGTTAAGAGGTAAGAAGACTGCTATCTAGCGGTCGGGATATAAACTCAAAACGAAACAACGTGAATCATAAATCTTGTATAATTTTTTTTTTTTTAAATATCATTTAAATATATATAAATAAATAAATATATTTTTAAATATAAAAAATATTGCATTTTTGAGAATCGATACAGTATCGCCAAACAAAATATCGCGATGTGGCCAAGTATGGCATTTGCGTTTGTAATGCAGTGCACAGCAGTGAGTAGTGAACAAACACACACACACACACCGTGAACACACACCCGGAGCAGTGGGTGCCCGGGGAGCAGTTGGGGGTTCGGTGCCTTGCTCAAGGGTCTCCTCAGTCATGGTATTGAAGGTAGAGAGAGTGCTGGATATTCACTCCCCCCACCTACAATCCCTGACGGACCTGAGACTCGAACCCGTGACCTTCAGGTTACAAGTCCGACTCTCTATCCATTAGGCCACGACTGCCCTCTAAACAAATTCCCTTGCACTATATTCATTTACTGCTTGTTTTCTTTATAAAAAAAACTAACACTAGCTTTTCTAATCTTTTTGCATTCTATCTGTTTTCTTTTTATTTATTATACAATTAACAAAAACAAAAAAGTCCCCTAACACTAGCTTTCTCTATTCTATCTATTTTCTTTTTATTTATTATATAATTTAAAAAAAACCTTGCTACATGTACTGCGTTAAGCTAACTGAGACTTTTTATAGCACTTGCGTATCATTGCTCTCTTGTTGATTTTGATTGCTTCCATTGTCCTCATTTGTAAGTTGCTTTGGATAACAGCGTCTGCTAAATGACTAAATGTAAATGTAAATAAATAATAATATTACAAAATAACATAATGTCTCAAAAAACAAACAAACATAGTACAAACTATATGTAAAGCAAAAAAAAAGTCACTATTTTTAAGAATATTTAAATACATTATGTACCATAATTATTTATTAGTTTATTTTTAGGCATAGATTCTTTTCGAAATCTGTCTAAAGTAAAACCGTTTCCATTGTTTTTGCATATTTTTATTATTTCCCTGGACAGCAACAATGGGGAGGATAAAGGGTCATGTGTGCACTTACAAACCTTTGATGAGTGTTAGAATGACATCTCGATGGCCCATCTCACAGGCACGGAACAGAGGTGTGTGTTTCATTACGTCCAGCGGGTCCACCATGGCTCCCTGCTCTAGCAACAACTGTGCAGTAGACACATGCCCTGAGAGCGCAGCCGCATGAAGCGCTACACACACACACACACACACACACACACAAAAGAGCATATAAAGACAGTGACCAAACCGTCAACTCTTGTTATGGCTGTATGGAGGTACATACATAGGATATGGCTTGTTAACTGCTTGATTGAACAGAAAATGCAATTATCACTGATCTGACCTGAAACTAACCAGTTTAGGCCAGGAATGGATAATTGTGTTCAAAATGACTGTCTGTGTGTATGTGTGTGTGTTTGAGTAACTCTCTCACACACCTGTCCCTCCATATTTGTCAGTCATGTTTATGTCCAAGTCCTTTTTCAAATCCAGCATAATTTTGATGACATCATCGCTACCCTTCCCCGCAGCCCACATGAATGCTGTTCGTCCCTCCAGATCGGGCTCATCTCGCACAGAGGGGTGTTTCAGGAACACTGCGACTGTGTCCTTAACAGAGAGAACATAATAAATACGCAAAACCACCAGAAACAATTCAATAAAGCAATAAGATATACAGTAGTTTATATATATGTCGTGAAAAAGTAAAAAAATGTTGTAACTTATTTCAAAAAGTGAAACTTTCATATATTCTAGATTCATTACATGTAAAGTAAAACATTTCAAAAGTTTTTTTATTTTGATGATTAGAGCTTACAGCTCATGAAAGTCAAAAATCCAGTATCTCAAAATATTAGAATATTTCCTAAGATCAATCAAAAATATTTCAAGCAAGAAAAGTTCAAGTTCTTTAAAGTAGTCTATGTTCATTTATGCACTCAATACTTGGTCGGGACTTCTTTAGCACAAATTCCAGCATCAGTGAGGTGTGGCATGGAAGTGATCAGCCTGTGCACTGCTGAAGCACTATTGAGCCTTCAGCTCGTCTGTATTGTTGGATCGACTGTTTCTCATCTTTCTCTTGAAAATATCCCATAGATTCCAAATGGGGTTCAGATCAGGCATGTTGGCTGGCCAGTCAAGCACTGTATAGATCTGCTACGGCTTATTTTATGCGCTATTTGTGCAGCAGCAGTATGTCTTAAATACTCATGGCAGCGTATCGCCGTATGCATTGGCAGTAGCAAGTTCCTGTGATAGAAAGAATTTTTGATATAGCGCACGATATAGGCATGTGCTATGAGTGACGCAGACAGCACACAAAAATACGAACACATGCTGAAATGAGTATTGTGCCTGCCTATGATGAGGAGATAGTGAATAAATTAGTCGAATTTAAAATAAACATTTGCATTTGAATGTTAGGTGTGCATCAGGGAGCGTCATCAGAGGCACGCGAGATGCGGTGATGATGTAAGTGACGTTTTGTTAGTCTAGCCCACGAGACACGCCGCTGTTGCGTTATTCATTCAAAATATTAGAGAAATATAGAGGCTCAATGCGGAGAAGATCTTGATTAGGTTAAAACCGAAACCAAGCCATTCACACAGAACGCATATTCAGCGCATTTTTAGATGGACAAATATGACTGCTGCACTCGCGTCTCACACAAGAGATGTATATAAAGCCATGCAAAGTTAAAACAGTTTAAACTTTTAGAAAAGACGTCACGAATTTGTGGAGGTTTATTCCTTTTCACTGCGTCTCATATGTTTTTAAATGCAATTTGTGTGAATGGCGCTTCGGCTCTTTGGATTAAGCAATGCATAAATACATGATGCTGTTTTGTTCATAATTGTTTATACAATTCACGAAATTATATTTTATTTTTATAAGTTAATTTAGACGTAATGCACGTTTTTTTATAGACAGTTATTTCCTTGCATTGACAATTTAATTGCGCTGCATTATTTTGCTCATTGCGCCCTCCTTTTTTTCCAAAGCTCTAATGGAGCCCAATTAAAAGAAACAAAGGAAAAGCAAAACATTCAGAGTCCAAACATACAGGATATTATTTTACACATTTATAACTGATGTCTTATGTCTTACAGCATAGTTGCTCTGAGCTCCATAGTGCAGAGGTGTTGCTCCCTGACTGTCTGATGGGATCATCCCAGACTTGTTCCTCTCCAACAGAAGGTGTACAATCTTTGCATGACCTACACAGTCACATACAAACCAGTGTTAGCATCTACACTTATAGCAAATTATTTCAATTAAAAATAATTACTTTTAGCAGTCAAATTTTGCATATGTGTATGAGTATAAACGTGTGTACCCAGCAGTGCCGCCCAGTGCAGTGGCGTCCTGAACAGGTTGTCATAGGCTGTCACACTGCAGCCCTCGTATGATGTCAGCACTTCAACCACCGCCTCATTCCCATCAGCCACTGCAAAGTGCAGAGGTGTGCGTCCCTCATAATCCTGCCAGTTCAGCAGGGACTCGGTGGGAGCAGCTTCCTACAAAGCACACAAATACTGAAGTTACTGTAATTGTATTACTTGTATGTGTGTGGAGAAATAGTGAGGTAACAAGTGTGGACTCACCAGGATACAACGTACTGTACGTGTAGCATTGGGGTGTTTGTTATGTGCCGCCCAGTGTAAAGGGATCTTGCCCTCGCTGTCTGGGATCCCGATGTTTGAATCGTGCTTGATCAGCAGCTTAACATGCTCGGGGTGATTGTAGAAGGCGCTCCAGTGCAGCGCTGTCTGCTGTAGAACAAACAACATTCAATTTCAAAGATTACATTTCCAGTTTTACTGTTCACTCGTGTTACACTGTGGCTACAAAGCTGCTTCACGGCCTTCAAGGAAATTGGGGCTTTAAATGATCACAGCGAGCGGGCTGTCAATGAACTGCAATCAAGAAAATAACAATGTAGCTTTTCCAAGAGCACAAATAAAGAAGTCCTTTGCTCTTCATCATATCACATCAAACTAGTCAGCCAGCTTCCTCTGGGTTTAGAGTGTCAAGATCTTCTTGTCCAATACCACCAGGCCTAGGCCACGAATATGTGGATTTTTTCACATTTCTTTCTGTGCTGATTTTAGGTAAAATGTGTTTAGCAGAGCTGGTGGTACTAGACTCTTTTTAGGTGCTGAAAACATAATAAGTTAGTCAAAATACTCAATAGACCATACAAAGGTATATGTATATTTAACTGAATATGTAGAATGATGGGAGTTCAAGAAGAGCCCATTTACAGAATGTCTTCCAGAATGTCATAATTGTCACTTGAAATCTCTGAATTGTTTTCAATTTAAATAATATTTTAAACAATACATTATATATACACATGTAAATGAATTTAAACTTTAAATTTTATAAATAAACTTTATAACTTTAAATTAAAATAAAAAATTAAAAGTAGAACTTAAGTTGAATAAAATGTAAAAGTAAATTAATTTAAACTTAAATGTATACATTAAAACTTAAAAAATGAAAAATTATATATTGCAACTTTAAGTTGAGTAAAACTGAAATGTAAACTTAATTTGAATGTATTAATTATAATTAAATGAAAAAGTAAAATTTTATCAAACATTCCAACATTTCGTTAAATAAAATTTTACATTTAAATAATTTTTTACGCATTATAATTTTAAATAAAAATTAAACATTTTAATCTTAAAATTAGATCTTTAAGTTGAAGCTGTAAACAAAAATGCAAACTTAAATGTATACATTAAAACACATTTTATTTAAATAAAAAAACTTTACATTATATATTATATACTTTCTCATATAATATACTGTATATACATACAGTACAACTTTCTCATAATTCCAATTACATATTTTGAAAATGTGAATTGTCAAGCGCCTGAGAAAATTTTAATTGATGCAGGTTTGCAATCTCAGCTGCGCACATAAAATCTTGTTTGTCTATCTATCTATATCACTTGCAGATTTCCAATGCCTTTTTTGTGCGTGTCAGACAACTTTGGCTCTCTCAGTTTGAGACTCCATCCAAAATCCATCCTCATCAGTAAAGCTAATATTTTTGCCTTCTGTTTGATAAATTGCTTGAGCTTTTCCTCATTTGTGAGTCACTTTAGATGAAGTGTCTGCTTAATTATTACATGTAAATATATGCTGGTCTCCAGTTTGATTCCAAATACAAAAAGTTTACCTAAAACACACAAGCCCTTCTCTCTTCATCAATCACTCAAGTTTCCCCAGCCCCAAAACGCCCAAACAGCCAATGTGGACAGTGAAGACTGAAGACGCACTAGATGAGCTATTTTCTGCATCTGGCCACAGAACAAGCCTCATCACGCGAAATCACGATTCTGCTTATCAAATTATTACAAAACCAACTGACGGATGAAGGCCTGCAAACAAAACTCCCTTATGCGACTCAATGGAAGCACTGATACAACCACAGTGCGCACACACACACGCACACACTCATGTTAGCGTAATCACAACCATACACACACACACACAGAATAATGATTTAAAACAGGAGCCTTAATAACCTTAGTAGCTTTGAGCAGTTTGTCTGTGGAATGAGATTTTAAATGACGGCGTATCTAAAGAGATGCTGTATGTGCGTAGATCATCGGAAAGTAAACTGGGGTGAATGTTTACAGTAATTGGAACCAAAGTGAATAAAGCTGCATGTGGTCTGGTAATCTGGAGCAGTTGATAGCAGTGTTTCCCAGGAAAGCACGGGGCCCACATACGCATCTCTCCAAACTCTTCTTTTGCTCTATGGTGACCAGCACATATCGAATTCTCTAGTTTAAAGCTTCTGTGTTTACTAATGCTAGCTACAGTACTATAGCTGTTAGTATGACTTGTATTATAGCTCATACAGTAATGTTACATATATTACAGTAAAGTACAACAGCCCTGCCAACCATTATGAAACTTTCCAGTTTCATGAAAGTCCGTTTCTGCCTGTTTCACTGTGACTTTAAATCTTACAATGTGACTTATATCTCACTATTACAACATTATTTCTTATTTATTTATTTCCAAATTATTTATTATATTTATATCTAATTAATTTGTTTTAGGATCAAAAATGACAAAGACATTCAGAATGTTAGAAAAACTTTATATTTAAAATAAACCTGTAATTTCGAATGTCGTCAAGCAATCCTGAAAATTTTTTTTTTATCTTGGTTTCCACAAAAATATTAAGCATCAGTTGTAACACTGATAAGATTAAATGTTTCTTGACCAAATTTCTGAAGGATCATGTGACACTGAAGACTGGAGTAATGGCTGATGAAAATTCAGCTTTGCCACCACAGAAATAAATTATATTTTAAAACATATTAACATAGATAAAAGTTACTTTAAATTGTAATATTTCACAATATTACTGTTTTATCTATATTTTTGATCAAATAAATGCAGCTATATATGTTGACTTTGTTGCAAATGTTATTTCTTGTAACTGCAACTTTATATCTCACAATTGCAACTTTATCAAAAAATTTAACTTTTTTTTGTAATTGTGACATTTATTTCTCATAAATGTGATTATTTCTTACAAAAACTTTATTTTCATAATTGTGATTATATTTCTTATTTTAAGATTTATCTTACAACTATCTGCTTTATTTTTTACTCTGAGGTGAAAACAGGCTTCCATGCATATTGTCTTTGCTGTGAAATTGGGTTGGTTTGTATTCTCTCTGCGATTCGTGGAAGACGTCTTTGGCATGCAGCGAGTGAGTGATTGTCACTTCACACACACACTTAAGGTTAACATTGCGATGAGACCCTGAGCCTTGTAGGCGCCTGGCAAGCTCTCGCAGCAACTCTGAGAAAATATCTTTTATTAGACCATTTAAACAGAGCTCATATCCTCCAGAGAAACATCAGAGGGTGCAGAGCTCCCCTGCTGCTTTATGGCATATATACAACCACAAACACACACGCACACATACACACACCGCCTAACCTCACGTTCACCCCAATCCCCACCCAAGCCAACTATAGACGAGCCGCTGAGTGTGTGAGCATGTGTAGTTTGTGTTTGCGTTTGGTACCTTATTCCTGTCCTGTGTGTCCACCTCACCAGGTGCCATGTGCTTGAGGAGCAGAGACAGAGGTTTGGAGCTTGAGTGTCGGGTTGCCAAGTGTAATGGGGTCATTTCTTCCAGATCCTTTAACCGCCAATCGGCGTGGCGTGACAGTAAGAGTTTCATGAAGCGCACATTGCCCTGAAATGCATGTGTACATGCAAAAAAACATAATCAACAACTTTGAACTTTAATTAGACAATTGTCTGTTTGTAAGGATTGGAGGATCACAGACTAATAGATCACAGTCCCAAGCATGAATAAAAATCCATTTACCCTGTATTTTTATGTTTTCAAATTAATTTATTGCACTATTTAACTACAATTCAGTCAGAACTGTGGCCAAGTCATTAGGGGAGCTGTGAAGACTGATTGAAACCAGTAACACTTACATTCTCCAGTCTATTTGACTGATTCATTAAAAGAACCGGCTCATAAGAGTTATTCATTCATGAATCGGACAACACCTGTAAACCCACAACCATTTAAAATTTAAGTCTGGCTCCAGTCAAGGCCCAAAAGCATCTAATACTATAATTTTAGTTTGCTTAGACATATGCTCCATATGCATTCTCATATCAGGGATATCATAACGTAATATGCAAAGGCAGCTATTTGTAACTTCCTTTCCACAGAAAATGTGACTCTGAAGACTGGAGTAATGGCTGCTGAAAATTCAGCTTTGCCATCACAAGAATATATGACATTTTAAAATATATATTCAAAAAGAAAACAGTTCTTTTAAATAGTATTTTCACAATAGTAATATTTTTGCTCAAAAATACAACTAGAACATATGATTTCAATTCAGTTAGATTTACTCTCCATTTTTATATTTCTTGTGGAAAATGTGAAACTATAAGCTCTAAAGTGAAGTCTGTAATTTTTTTCTATGGAAGAAAACTTACTCCTATTTGGGAAACCATAACTTAATGTTTGTGCAAATTTACACATTTCACCTTTAAAGTTCAAATGAAACGAAAATTCCCTCTATCTGTTCTCTAAATGCATGTTATTGATCTTGCATTTTTTAGACCTCATAATTATTAATCAAAATGTAATCTCAGTCTTCCAGTGAAATGACAGACTTCTCTCTCTGATGACGTATACTGGACTTCTCTAATCATTAAACCATGCCCCTATCTTAAATTCAACTTCAAGCTTGCATTCAGAGCTACCTCCATCCAACCAACAGACGATGGATATAACCAAGTCCCCACCCTACTATTTTTCTTTATCAAAAACCTGTTTAACTTGGATGTTCAACACCACAGAATATATATATATATGGCACTACTTGCCAATAGACTGACAAATTATTATATTTTACAAAAAAATCATTCAAAATAATACAATAAAATGATGAAAAAAGTACTTCGTGTCACCCAGAGACGTTATTCTTGGGCCGCGGTTTGGGGTAGAGACAGCTGTTTATCCATCTAAAGGGTCTGAATGTGTCTGAGCGCGAATGACCCTCCCCTCTCATCAAGTATCCTCCCAGGCCTCCTTAGCTCCCGTGTAAAACATTCCAGGGAGAGCCCTCGTGTGTGTGTGTGTGTGTGTGTGTGTGTGTGTGTCAGGGTTCTCAGTCTCTATTCCCAGCCCAATTAGAGTGTTAATCCCTGAGCTACAGCTCTTATTGATCTAGATGTCAGAGTGTTACCCATCAATCCCGTCCCTCCCTGTCTTCCTCTCCTCACACTCTTCTCCTTTCCTCTCCACTCTGCTCTCCTTTCCAATCCTCTTCTCGTCTCATTCAAACTGTCCCGTTTATTAAGTCAAAATAACAGAACGCATAGAAATGCTCTCATGTTCAGATTATTGGGAGAAATGTGTCAAAATCACAAACACTAGAGGGCAGTAAACCCTAACGACACTAAGCCTTTGTAAGTGTCTATCAGAGACAGGTGTGCGTGTGTGCGTGTGTGTGTGCGTGTGTGTGTGTGTGTGTCACCTTCTGTGCTGCGAGGTGCAGTGCGGTCCTCTGACTGTGGTCAGTCTTGTTGACGGCTGCGCTGGCCTTAAGCAGCACCTCTGCACAGTCCAAGCGGTCGGCCAGCACACAATACATCAGAGGAGTCCGGCCAAACTGATCCTCACTGTCCCGCAGACGAGACTCTGCTGCGGACACAAAGCACACATACATAAAAGAGTCAACCATAACCTGTTATTGAAATCTGTCTTTAATATAAAAAGAAGTGTTGGTGAGTGATATATTGAATATGCATGGTACCTTTATGATGTTTTTTCTGCGACGATGTAAAACTAAGCAACAATGCAATGATTTTAATGTTTTTTTTTGTGTGGTTAAGTTTAATAATAACGCTACCCAGGTGATGTACTGCATCTTTAAGGATTTGTGCGAACCAGTGTATTTTGCTATCCCATAAGGCCATTGGAGTTAAATTAAAAAATATGAGAATTTTGAGATGAATAGATTATTTTATAGTTTTTTTCCCATAAATTGCTAAATGGTACTTGTTGGTACTCAAATAAATTATCTACATGGTTGTAGTTAGTACATCATAGGTCAAAAAACATACAGGTCTGAGGACAATACAACATGGCAGATGTAACATGTCAGACAATATATTTATATTCAAGAATGGCCAGCAAATAAGGTCTTCTTATTCAGTAAGAATTTAGTACATTCTTTTAAAGCATGGTGTGTAGTATAAATGAACATCTTTAAACAGAAATGAAACTATTTTAATTCTCATATTTAAAACATACTTTGCAACATTGACTGGTTGAATAAAATACAATCCTTTTAAAGTGAACATACATATTAAATATCATGAAAAGGATGAAAAATATGTTTCCATAGACTACCATTCAAAAGTCTGGGGTCAGTTTTTTGTTTGATTGTTTGTTTTTGCAGAAATTTTAATTTTTATTCAGTAAGGATGCATTAAATGAAACAAAAGTGACAGTAAAATTGAAATTTCAAATAAATGCTTCAAGAATGCTGAAAAAAGTGTCATGATTTCAACAAAAATATTAAACAAGACAACCGTTTTCAACATTAATAATATGAAAAAATGTTTTCTGAGCACCAAATCAGCTTATTAGAATGATTTCTGAATCACTACTGAAAATTCAGCTTTACCATCACAGGAATAAATAAATTAAATTACATTTTTAAATAGATTCAAATAGAAAAGTTACTAAAACAGTTATTTTAAATTGTAAACATATTTCAAGTATTACTTCTATTATTTGTATTACTGTTTCTATGGTATTTTTTTTAGCATAAAAAACTTTTAAATCACTAACTGATATATATGCCATAATCTTACTGATATTTCCGATCACAAACTTTTGAATGGTGGTTTGTTTTTTAAGATATATCGTGCACACGGAATACAAAGTGAAGAGCATGGAGTTTTTTGAGCACTGATATATGTGATACCTGTGATCAGTCTCTGTAAGGTGTTTTTGTCTCCATTCACAGCGGCCGCATGCACCTGAGATGGATTCTGGGGGATCAGCATCGCCTGGTGCACACACACACACACAAACATGTTTGTATATGTGGTTTACAGGGAATCTCCATAGGCGTAATGGTTTTTATACTGTACAAACTGTATTTTCTTTCCCCTAACCATACACATAAACCCACTCCTCACAGAAAACTTTCTGCAATTTTAGATTTTCAAAAAAAAAACTTACGTTTTTTGAGCCATTAGTTTTACGAGCACACAGGAAGTATCCTCATAAACCATGTTCTCGTTGTAATACTTATGTCATCATTATACACATTTGTGTATTTCCTCATAAATCATATAAACCTGTACACACACACCAGCAGTCATGCAATGTGCTCACTCAGGGGCCAAACATCAAGATTACAGGCCTACAATCTAAACTCACTCTTTCTGAAATGAGCTTTGAATGGTGACCAAACCAACCATTACATCCACTCGCAGTGGTTCAGCCGGAATGCTGGGTAATCCTTAGACAGGAAGTAGCAGGGAGGGGGCAAATCCCCCACTGGGACACACCCTGCCCAACTCATCTCTTATTCATGCTCATCAATATTACAAGAGATTAAAAAATATCAATTACATACACAAATCCTCCATAAATGTGTGTGAAGCGTGTTTATGACCGCAGAAATGACTTTTTCAATGAGCGCTATAACCCATTCATGCAATTCCCTTTTTCTTTGCCATTCTTTCCCGTCACACACACACACACAACTAATTAGCCGCTCTGTTCTCACGCACCTCATGAGAGGGTAATTGGGGTTAGTTAATGCAGACTCATAAAATTACTAAGCGTTACAACTACTTCAGTTGCATGTGTGTTTGTGTGTGTATGTTCTTATTAAAGCCTTTAAATGCTCTCCAATACACTATAATTCAGCTTTATATGACTCCACGTAGTTTAACGAAGGAAATCAGACATCACAAAAAAATGCACACACAGTCTGCTTTCGGAATAACAATGTGGAAAAAAGGCAGCAGGGGGATGGATGCCTTTGAGAAAGGTGTGCACGTGAGGGAAGAGCTCTGTCTGTACGTGTACTTTCAAGCGTTTTTTGTCTGACAGAATGTTAGTGTGTGTGTGTACGTGATCGCGTGGGAAGTCATTTTCCGTGAGAGAAGGTTTGTATGGAGGCTTCGCTCATATCGACCACAAGCGTTCCTCAATTTCCTCCAGACTAGGACGCACACATGCATGCAAACACACACACTGGGGCTTAATAAGTGCACACACACACACACACACAAACATGTTTGTATATGTGGTTTACAGGGAATCTCCATAGGCGTAATGGTTTTTATACTGTACAAACTGTATTTTCTTTCCCCTAACCATACACATAAACCCACTCCTCACAGAAAACTTTCTGCAATTTTAGATTTTCAAAAAAAAAACTTACGTTTTTTGAGCCATTAGTTTTACGAGCACACAGGAAGTATCCTCATAAACCATGTTCTCGTTGTAATACTTATGTCATCATTATACACATTTGTGTATTTCCTCATAAATCATATAAACCTGTACACACACACCAGCAGTCATGCAATGTGCTCACTCAGAGGCCAAACATCAAGATTACAGGCCTACAATCTAAACTCACTCTTTCTGAAATGAGCTTTGAATGGTGACCAAACCAACCATTACATCCACTCGCAGTGGTTCAGCCGGAATGCTGGGTAATCCTTAGACAGGAAGTAGCAGGGAGGGGGCAAATCCCCCACTGGGACACACCCTGCCCAACTCATCTCTTATTCATGCTCATCAATATTACAAGAGATTAAAAAATATCAATTACATACACAAATCCTCCATAAATGTGTGTGAAGCGTGTTTATGACCGCAGAAATGACTTTTTCAATGAGCGCTATAACCCATTCATGCAATTCCCTTTTTCTTTGCCATTCTTTCCCGTCACACACACACACACAACTAATTAGCCGCTCTGTTCTCACGCACCTCATGAGAGGGTAATTGGGGTTAGTTAATGCAGACTCATAAAATTACTAAGCGTTACAACTACTTCAGTTGCATGTGTGTTTGTGTGTGTATGTTCTTATTAAAGCCTTTAAATGCTCTCCAATACACTATAATTCAGCTTTATATGACTCCACGTAGTTTAACGAAGGAAATCAGACATCACAAAAAAATGCACACACAGTCTGCTTTCGGAATAACAATGTGGAAAAAAGGCAGCAGGGGGATGGATGCCTTTGAGAAAGGTGTGCACGTGAGGGAAGAGCTCTGTCTGTACGTGTACTTTCAAGCGTTTTTTGTCTGACAGAATGTTAGTGTGTGTGTGTACGTGATCGCGTAAAAAAAAAAAAAATTTTTTTATATGAACTGCAACTTCATTAAAATCCAACCCACAAGACCAAACCAGCTCATCTGGCTGAATACTAAGAAAAATATCTTCACCGATGACAGCCTTTTTCCTCTCGGTCTCTGCCTCCTTCTCTACAACCTTCTGAGTCTGAGCTGCAATCAGTAACTTCGTTCTCTCACTCTCCCTAAAAGAGAGAAAGACACACACACACACACACACACACATGTTTGTATATGTGGTTTACAGGGAATCTCCATAGGCGTAATGGTTTTTATACTGTACAAACTGTATTTTCTTTCCCCTAACCATACACATAAACCCACTCCTCACAGAAAACTTTCTGCAATTTTAGATTTTCAAAAAAAAAACTTACGTTTTTTGAGCCATTAGTTTTACGAGCACACAGGAAGTATCCTCATAAACCATGTTCTCGTTGTAATACTTATGTCATCATTATACACATTTGTGTATTTCCTCATAAATCATATAAACCTGTACACACACACCAGCAGTCATGCAATGTGCTCACTCAGGGGCCAAACATCAAGATTACAGGCCTACAATCTAAACTCACTCTTTCTGAAATGAGCTTTGAATGGTGACCAAACCAACCATTACATCCACTCGCAGTGGTTCAGCCGGAATGCTGGGTAATCCTTAGACAGGAAGTAGCAGGGAGGGGGCAAATCCCCCACTGGGACACACCCTGCCCAACTCATCTCTTATTCATGCTCATCAATATTACAAGAGATTAAAAAATATCAATTACATACACAAATCCTCCATAAATGTGTGTGAAGCGTGTTTATGACCGCAGAAATGACTTTTTCAATGAGCGCTATAACCCATTCATGCAATTCCCTTTTTCTTTGCCATTCTTTCCCGTCACACACACACACACAACTAATTAGCCGCTCTGTTCTCACGCACCTCATGAGAGGGTAATTGGGGTTAGTTAATGCAGACTCATAAAATTACTAAGCGTTACAACTACTTCAGTTGCATGTGTGTTTGTGTGTGTATGTTCTTATTAAAGCCTTTAAATGCTCTCCAATACACTATAATTCAGCTTTATATGACTCCACGTAGTTTAACGAAGGAAATCAGACATCACAAAAAAATGCACACACAGTCTGCTTTCGGAATAACAATGTGGAAAAAAGGCAGCAGGGGGATGGATGCCTTTGAGAAAGGTGCGCACGTGAGGGAAGAGCTCTGTCTGTACGTGTACTTTCAAGCGTTTTTTGTCTGACAGAATGTTAGTGTGTGTGTGTACGTGATCGCGTGGGAAGTCATTTTCCGTGAGAGAAGGTTTTTATGGAGGCTTCGCTCATATCGACCACAAGCGTTCCTCAATTTCCTCCAGACTAGGACGCACACATACATGCAAACACACACACTGGGGCTTAATAACAAAAATGCCTGGCATACAAATCAAACGACTTTCTCTCAAACGCAAAATAAAATTAAGACTTTGTTAAAAAGAAGCTGGTAATCTTCAACATGTTAGTGTGGTTTTAAATCAATTTTAAAAAATTGAGAGGAAATCAAATATAAAATTGTCATTATATTGATGATCATTTGAATGGTGCATACTTATTTTTGACTAATTTAATTAATAATCTTTGCTATCGTAGATTATTAAAGCTTCAAATTCAAGTGCACATCAACTCAGCTAATGATTAAATTATAAAACTAATAACTAATAATAATGAAAAAAAATACAGCATCTGTCATATCAACTGTTTTTATACCTTACAGAAATACTCAAGTAGTGATGATTTGTATAACTATTAATTTAAAAACGTTTCAGACAAAGTAAATAAATATGTGTTGTAGAGATACAAAATAACACTGATTTAGACTTTCACATTTTTCCACTGAAACTCTGGAACACATTAAGGATTCATGTAATGTGCACAAAAAGGAGAGCACTTCATCTTAAATGTGTGTGTGTGTGTGTGTGGGCAAGCATCTAGCTTGTCTAGCCCAGCCAAATTACTCCCCACCAGCATCTTATTGCACAAGCAGCTGAGTCAGGATTTAGGGAGAAGGAGAGACAGAGAAGAAGAAAAAAGAAAGAATAATGAAGAACAAACCATAGGGTCAGAAATTAAGCTGTATGCACATTTGTCAGTAAAGCAGTGTCTGGCATTGCAATTGCAGATCTGTATGATTCACATTATCCTCTCGCTTTCCAAAAACAGCTTCTTTTTTTTTCAAATCTCTTCTAAGTATCTCGCTGAGAGACATCGGTCCTTTCATCTAATGCCCAGAGGGCAAATCCTCCATACTTTCTCCAAGGAGAAAGGGCTCCATGCTGTGGATGCATGCAAGCATCCCTGCGGATGCCATCCGTAGTGTGTCTTGACTGACATGATCACCTTGTGTCTCATTAGCCGTGGTCTCCCATAATGCCGAGCGACAAATGAGCCCCTCTGGTGAAGGAGGTGTGGCTTCCAATGGGCGATGTAATGCAATTATGTAGTTCCAAAGGTGTCAATTACAACAAAAACATACGTGCTATTAAATAATACACACTGTCTAAAGTGTGACATCTAAGATGTATAACACACTGCGCAAATACAGGACAATAAGTGGTGAAAAGCTGTCAGTGCATTAAAGAGTTCTTTGCATAGAGTTTGCATAGGTTTATTAGGTAGAGCCTTTGCATAGGTTTTATTGTACAGTCACGTACCATAAACAGATTCCTGCCTAATTCATAAGTACAAATCAAGAAATTATTAAAAACTCATAATTTGAATAATATTTATAAGAATTAATCCACTTTGTTTATTCCTGTGCATTGATTTGGACATATAATTGTTTTGATTTTATTTATCTAGTACTTTAATTTATTTACTTATTTTTGTAATCTTTTTTAGAGTTGTTTACTTTTTATATTGTTCTCCAGTGTTTTGAGTGTCAGAAAGGCACTTTATAAATAAAACATATTTACTAGTGTTATTATTCTTTTTCAATATTAGTATTATCACAATTCACAACTAAAAGTCTGTATCAGGGGTGTATCAGTCCCCTATCTTCATTATATCATAATATTATTATATTATATTATTGTTATAATAGGTCACATCAGGTGGTTTTAAAAAATACATAAAAAATATTTACAATAATACAGTAATAATACATTTAATAATACAGTTCAAGCTTATTTTGTATATATATATATATATACTTCTTTTGGTGCCCACTGCTTCTTTGCTATTATTAAGTGTCAAATACAGTAGTCATTTTGAGATTCAAGTCTTTTCAATTCAAACTGTAAAAAAAAAACATGGTATCAACATTTTAGGTTTTATAGACTTAACTTAAATTCACAGTAAAAAAAACAAATTTCATGAACTAATATAATGTTAATATTAGCTTGGAAGAAGCTTTTGAAAGGAAGCTCTCCAAGTATGAAGAACTCGTCAGCGACTGCAAGCAGGCAGGATGCATCCCAGTTGAAGTTGGATGTAGGGGGTTTGCAGCACATTCCTTGGCCAGAGCCTACAGAGAGCTGGGCATTGAGGGAGCGAAGCTATACGCAGCACCACAGAGGGTTTCAAGGTGGCTATGGCTAAAAAGAGGAGAGCCATGGAGTACTAAGTAGCCAGCCAGCTGGACATAAGCTGGGGTCTGATCAGCCCTAGCTGGGTCAACTGGAGGAGGGTGTATGATGTTGAAAGACCCGAAACACCTGATGATTCCAGGAACATCACTGATGATGTGTCCAGCGGCATCAGAAGATGTATGTGCACAACAATTAATATACCAACCTATTGAAGTACTAATATCTCTTTTGTGCCATTGTAATACACTGATAAACACCAGAAGAAGGTGGTGATGAGAAAGTCACATGATGAATCAAAGCTCATCACAAACAGCTTTTCCACAAGCTGAGGAGGGAAATACTAATAATATAGAAGATGCACAGTGTCATTCACACAAATACTAAACACCATTTTTGGTAACACAAGTGATACTGAATTAATGCAATAAACTTTAATTTAACAACATTAGATGTAAGATAAAACGCTACACAACTTATAAGAAAAAACTAAGAAGAAACATAGTTATTTCAACAAAAAAGCATCAGATGTGAAGTGTCATGCAGGGAATTCTGGGAATGTCAATTTTACGTTTTTTTTTTTTTTACTGTAAATTATACATTGACTTGTTCTATTTCACTTCCAAAAACCATAATTTTAACAGTATTTCACTGTAAAATTACATTAAATGTAACCAAAGTTATTCACCGTTTATAGTTTGGAAGCTTTTTTACTGTTAAAATCACGGTCATTTTTTACAGTTTACCAAAATTAGTAATATCCCAACCGAACAGGTTACTTTGACAAAGACGACCTGAATGAGTCCAACTGCTACACATTTTTACAAGTTTGACCCATTCAGGCCATGTCTGTCATTTTGAAGGCCAGTTGTAAACATGGTGACCATCATCTTGCTGGCAGCGTAATCAGCCAGTCACAGTGATGTGGAGGCACTCCCTATCATTCACGCCCTGCTTTAGGCCCTCTATGAGACCACAATGAGCTGATGGGAGGCAAATGTTCTGCTGCCTATTTGACATGATAATTTGTACTAAACTTTTAGTTCAGTGACATCTCAAAGAAAACACCCTTGGTCTGTTTTCATGAAGGTATGGCATTAGCCACTGATGAACTGAGGCTGGTGGTGGCTCTCTCAGGTAGGACAGCAGCGACTTGAACTGATCCTAAGACTGAGAGAAGGCACGAGTCCCCGAAGCACACTTGGGCCGGGTTGCTCTGATAGGTCTCTTGGGGCCAGAATCGTAGTGAGGGGGAAGTATTATGGCAGACTCTCACTTTCAATATTGTCACTCAATAAATGCCCCTCTGGGGTTAGCTCACCACATGTTGAGTCTGAGCCTCCTTTCTCTCGCCCCACTATATATATATATATATATATATATATATATATATATATATATATATATATATACATACATATACATACACATAGTTCTGCATATACACATAGTAAATCTGTAAATGTTTATAGCATATATAATGGTGTGTATACAGTATATACATATATAAACACACACACATAGTATATTTATAATATGTACATATACACACCCACATATATACATATATATACAGTGCCGTGAAAAGGTTTTTTCCTCCTTCCTGTTTTTAATTTTTTTTTGCATATTTGTCACACTTCAAAAATGGAATGCAAAAAAATTTAAAAACAGGAAGGGGGCAAAAGCCTTTTCACAGCACTGTATATATATATATATATATATATATACTTACACACATATATATGTACACACAGTGTCATGAAAAGGTTTTTGCCTCCTTCCTGTTTTTTTTGTTTCTGTTTTTTTTGCATATTTGTCACACTTAAAAGATTCAGATTATCAAACAAATTTTAATATTACACAAAGATAATGCAAGTAAATACAAAATGCAGTTTTTAAATGATGATTTAATTTATTAAGGGAAAAAAAAGCTGTTCAAACCTACCTGGCCCTACTTGAAAAATGAATTGCCCCCTCCCGTTAAATCATGAAAGAACTGTGATTAACCACATTATTTTAGAAAGCTGAGTTAAATTTCACTAACCACACCCAGGCCTGATTCCTGCCAGACCTGTTGAATCAAGAAATCACTTAAATAGAACCTGTCTGACAAAGTGAAGCATGCTTAAAGAGCAACACTTCATGCCGCGATCTAAAGAAATTCAAGAACAGATGAGAAACAAAATAGTTGACATGTATCAGTCTGGAAAGGGTTATAAAGCCATTTCTAAGGCTTTGGGACTCCAGCGAACCACAGTCAGAGCCATTATCCACAAATGGAGAAAACTTAGAACAGTGGTGAACCTTCCCAGGAGTTGCTGGCCAACTAAAATTACTCCAAGAGCGCAACGATCACTCATCCAGGAGGTCATAAAAGAACCCAGAACAACATCTAAAGAACTGCAGGCCTCACTTGCCTCA
>NW_015505190.1:3124830-3157784 GCF_001515645.1 Sinocyclocheilus grahami | reverse complement strand
CTCCAATGTGGCTGAATTAAAACAATTCTGCACAAAAGAGTGGGCCGAAATTCCTCCACAGCGATGTGAAAGACTCATTGCCAGTTATCGCAAACACTTGTTTGCAGTTGTTGCTGCAAAGGGTGGCACAACTAGTTATTAGATTTAGGGGGCAATTACTTTTTCACGTAGTGCCAGGCAGGTTTGGACAGCTTTTTTCCCTTAATAAATGCAATCATTATTTCAAAACTGCATTTTGTATTTACTGGGGTTATCTTTGTGTAATAAAATTAGTTTGATCTGAAACATTCAAGTATGACATGCAAAAAAATAAAAACAGGAAGTGGGCAAAAACTTTTTCACACCACTGTATGATATTATATATATATATATATATATATATATATATATACGGAAATGACAGAACTTTTGAATTTAAATAATTATATTTATTATAAGCGTAAGAATATGGATACAACTAGAATAAATAGATATAATACTTTGTATACCTATATTATACATTATTTATATTTGTACAATTTATATTTATGTATATTTATAAAAAATAAAATAAAAACAATATATATATATATATATATATATATATATATATATATCATAGAAAGAGAAAGAGAACACCCAAATTACAAATTATAGCTGATAAGTGAAATTTGCCAAAAGCTGAAATCTTCTGGTTCTGGTATACCTTTTTATTAACAGCTTTTTACATTCACGTCCGCCATTTTAATGTGTGAAATAAATCTTGTTAATGTGACAAAATACACAAAAATAGTTATTTTTAGCTTGGATCTCTAAAGGCATTAATGTGTCAGTTATATATGCAAGCTTCTACTCTCAGCAAAGTGTTTTTATTAATAAAATTAAAAACTAATGTTATGTCAATAATTATGAAAAATAAATTAAAGTACACGTTTAAAACTCATCTCTTCTAAATCTCAGCACAGGTTTCTGACTCTTACCATGGTGAAGCCCAGGAGGCAGGGGAGGCCTCAGCAGATGTTACACAGCTAAGTGAAGCCTTGCTGGGCTTGGCGTAGCTGCAGATCCCCTGGCAGGTCTTGTCTAGTGTTCTGCAGGAGAGAGAGCGGATCACTGACACACAGAGCACAAACCACCTGCTCTGACCTACTGGGCCAAACATTACCAGTGCTCTATGCCAAGGCCGACTTATAGGAGTGTACTGACATAAAATGGTCAAACATCACTGAAGCCTTGTAAGAAACAGTAAAAATGCAAGAAACTAAAGCCCATGTTGACATTTGAAATCTTATTTTTTTAACAACTTAAAGCTGACAGCTATATAGTTTATAAGATTAACAGAAATTTCATGTGACCATTTATTTTTATTGAAACATGTTGGTCCACACCATATTTAAAAAAATATGCTGTAAATAATAAAAAACCTTAATTGAAAAATGTAATTGAAATTTAATGGAAGTTCTCCGCTGTGTGTCATTTAAATATAAATTTTATCTCACATATTTCCATTAAAATCATCTAGAAGAAATCATATAAAGAGGTACAAATGAGTCAGTTGTTGACAAAACACTATGATGCTTAATCTGGATAACAAGCTCAAATATTTAAATTTTGGGAGAGATTAATGGCATTTGTTTTAGTTCATATTGATACGACAAACCTTAGCAAATCTGAGCTTAATTCAACTCATTGTACGAATCCTTTTCAAACTCTAAATGAGACACATTATTGGGTCTTCTTAGGATCTCATTTGTGATTTTTCTAGAATCAAAAACTGTACAAAAATAAAAAAAACATTTTCCAGCATTTTACTAGGGGTGTAAGAAAATATCAATACACGTGAGTATCGTGATATTTTGTTTGGCGATACTGTATCGATTCTCAAAAACGGAATATCGATATTTAAAAAAAAAAAAATATGGCAGTTGTTTCGTTTTGAGTTTATATCCCGACCGCTAGATGGCAGTCTTCATCTCTGAACTTAAACAGTGACAGGATATACTAGCATTAGGGCACGCCACTAATGTTAGCGTTAATATAGTTTGCTGCTAGTAATGGAGGATGAAAGAATTGTTTCAGTTCCCGTTTCGGTGTACAAAGCTGAAGTGTGGCATCATTTGGGCTTTTAACATCCACTGCGGGACCGTGGCGCAGGCGCCGCCTCGGTTCTGCCGCTTGCCGCGTCCCGTGTGAAGAGCCTTCGCGCGGGTGCAGTGGGCGGTAGGGTCGCCGCGCGGCTGCAGCTTTCTCTCGTGGTGTGGGGGTTTCCTCTCTAGCTTTCACGAGACATCACGGAGACATTTCTCCTTTATGGGGAACTCCTTCCCTTCCAACCTTTCCTGAAGTCCTATTAGCTCACGCCAGTCCAAATGACTGGCCAATTGTTGCGAAGTATGCAAATCGTATGCAAATACTGACGCGCTCGAGAGGCAGTATAAAATGCGGTGCACTCGACAATTATGTCAGAATCTTCTCCTTCACTTTGCTAAATAACTTAAAAATATGGCTTATAACTATTATAGCTCACTAAAGGTTCGCTCATCAGAGGGCGGTGTCTGGATTGCCGCTCCTCAGCAGCATTCAGGTGAGTATGACATTTTTCTTCAGATGCCAGATGAGTCCGTCTGCCCTCTATCAGTGGTGGACCATAAGGACTCTGGTGATGAGTTCATGCCAACAAAATGTCCGCAACGAAGTGGTGTTCAACTAGGTCGTATAGCCATTCACAGTCTGTAGAGACAGGAGCAGATGCCGCCGCCCACACCGGTTTTTCAACGGCGTGGTGAAGTCTCTAACATTGCCTCGAAATGCCCTGATTCTGAGACAAGAGGTATGCAACCTGCTAGAAAAAGGAGCGGTAGAACGAGTCCCTCCGAGCGAGCTGGAGAGCGAGTTTTACAACCGCCATTTTATGGTGCCCAAGAGAGATGCAGGACTACGCCCGCTTCTAGATCTCAGGCCCATCAACAGAGCGCTCTGCAAGCGTGCGTTCAGGATGATAAAACAGATCCTGGTGCGAATTCGCCCCGGGTACTGGTTGCATCCATGAATTTAAAGGACGCGTACATTCACATTCAGACAGCAGCGCATCACAGAGCAGGGACACCAGGCCCGCGACCGCTGCTGCCAGGAGCCGGATGTGCGGAGAAAAGTGTAAAGGGACCCGGGAAGAGGCACCAAAAAAAAGAAAAAGAAAAAACGGCAAGCGGAGGAACCCGCGCCGTGACTCCCGCCCGCCGTCAGCTGCCAAGCCGTCGTCCTGACAGCCCGGAGAGGAGGGAAGAGTAGCCTACGCGATCGGCCCAGCCCCCAAGCTGTCTCAAAATTGTTCAAATTTGTGTTTGATGTGTGTGTGAGATTATTAAAAAAAATGTATACATGTGCACAAAAGAGCTCTTTCCTCCTCACTCAGTCAATGTAGCGCCGCTGCTCACACATGTTATAGCCGCGCAGCACTCGCCGACGCATCCAACTACCAAGCCGCTATGTCAGTTCCTGAGCGTGTGGAAAACTATTCCGGGAATCTCGCGCTGGTTACTCGGTGTGATAGAGTGTGGGTACGCCCTTGAATTCAGATGCAGACCACCCCGTTTCAACGGCGTGGTGAAGTCTCTAACATTGCCTCGAAATGCCCTGATTCTGAGACAAGAGGTATGCAACCTGCTAGAAAAAGGAGCGGTAGAACGAGTCCCTCCGAGCGAGCTGGAGAGCGAGTTTTACAACCGCCATTTTATGGTGCCCAAGAGAGATGCAGGACTACGCCCGATTCTAGATCTCAGGCCCATCAACAGAGCGCTCTGCAAGCGTGCGTTCAGGATGATAAAACAGATCCTGGTGCGAATTCGCCCCGGGTACTGGTTGCATCCATGAATTTAAAGGACGCGTACATTCACATTCAGATAGCAGCGCATCACAGACGCTTTCTGAGATTTGCTTTTGAGGCACAGCGTACCAGTACTCTGTTCTCCCGTTTGGGCTGGCTTTGGTCCTGTGCATTTTTTTGAAGAGCATGGACGCAGCTCTCACCCCCCTTAGAACGAGCGGGATGCGCGTTCTCAATTATTTGGATGACTGGCTGATCTTAGCTCAGTCACGGGACACACTATAGACAGCCATATAGACAAACTGTTTCGTCACTTGGAGTTCTTGGGGCTATGTGTGAATGTGCGTAAGAGCATTCTCGCCCCGAGTCAGTCTAACGTATCTGAGAGTGTGCTTCTCTCGGGAGCGCTCGGCAGCCATTTTGTCTTCCCTGCACCATTTCAGACTGGGCAGCTCTGATCACTTGAAGTAATGTCAGAGGTTGCTGGGACTCTTGGCAGCGTCATCAGTATGTCATCTGGGTTTACTACACATGCGCCCGCTGCAGTTATGGCTGAAATCTCAAGCCCCTTGGACGGCGTGGACTTCGGACCGTTTGCGCATTGCAGTCTGCATCGAAGCCCTGAGGTCGTGGCGCAAAGATCTCCTCAGCCGGGGGGGGTTCCTCTGGGCTTGATGACGTCACGTGTCGTGGTCACGACGGATGCGTCGACTCGCGGATGGGGAGCAGTGTGTGAGGGCATGTGGTCAGAACCACAGAGCCGGTGGCACATAAACCGCTTGGAGCTGGAAGCAGTGTTCTTAGATCTAAAGGATTTACGGCCGCAGCTGGAACAGAGACATGTACTGATTCTCACCGACAACGTCTGTGGTGTCGTACATAAATCACGAAGGGGGCGTACGATCCAAGGCTCGGTACAAGCAGGCAGTAAATCTCCGGCTATGGAACGCCCGCTGCAGTTATGGCTGAAATCTCAAGCCCCTTGGACGGCGTGGACTTCGGACCGTTTGCGCATTGCAGTCTGCATCGAAGCCCTGAGGTCGTGGCGCAAAGATCTCCTCAGCCGGGGGGGGTTCCTCTGGGCTTGATGACGTCACGTGTCGTGGTCACGACGGATGCGTCGACTCGCGGATGGGGAGCAGTGTGTGAGGGCATGTGATCAGAACCACAGAGCCGGTGGCACATAAACCGCTTGGAGCTGGAAGCAGTGTTCTTAGATCTAAAGGATTTACGGCCGCAGCTGGAACAGCGACATGTACTGATTCTCACCGACAACGTCTGTGGTGTCGTACATAAATCACGAAGGGGGCGTACGATCCAAGGCTCGGTACAAGCAGGCAGTAAATCTCCGGCTATGGAAGGACCGTCACTTTCTCTCCATCAGAGCAGCGCACATCCCCGGTCTCCTGAACCGCGGGGCGGACATGCTTTCGAGGAAGGGGATTCCTCAAGGAGAGTAGAGGCTGCATCCCGAGTCGGTTCGGATGATTTGGACCCGCTACGGGAGAGCGGAGGTGGATCTGTTCGCCACGAGCGAGAATGCGCACAGCCCGCTGTTCTTCTTTCTGTCTCTCACTCCCGGCTGGAAGGGGACACTCTGACATCGCACTGGCCAGCAGCCAGGCTGTATGCGTTCCTCCGATCAAGATAGTGCAGCTGGTGATATGCAAGATCAGGGAGGAGGAGGCTTCGGTGACACTCATCACCCCGAACTGGCCGAACCAGCCTTGGTTCCCGGACCTGACAAAGCTGCTGGTGGCGCCGCACTGACCATCTGACTGCTTAGTAGGGATTGTGTTTTTCAGCAATAGTGTGCACCCTTAATTTACAGAGCAAAGAAGGTCAGGGAAAATCTGTAGATGGAAAAATCCAAAAGTTCTTTGTGCATTTTTCTTTTTTTTCTACTTGTTACTTTGCACTTTTTGTTAGAAAATGTTTAGTTACTATTTATTCAAGTTTTTTAAGGTATCTAATATTTTGATACTTAATTTCCATGATCTAAATATTCTTAAAAATTAAAAGTTTGTTGTCATTTGGAAGTGTGTGGTCTTCTTGCATTATTACGCTGTTACATTATGATTATATAATTAGTGACATAAAATGGTCTTTAAAATGACAATAATATCGCTTATCGCAATTATTTCTGGGGCAATATATCGCACAACAAAAAGTTGTTATCGTGACAGGCCTAATCATGTGTGGCTGCTTCGGGGATATCAGAGGAGCTGACCACCCTGCATTCTCGTGTGCTTGATACACTCTCGGAGGCGCGAGCGCCCTCCACGAGACATTTCTATGCTCTAAAATGGGGAGTGTTTGTGGTGGCGTGATGTTCATATCGACCCGGCTGCTTGCTCCATGTCGGATGTTCTGCGTTTTCTACAGTACAGGCTTGATAGTGGATGTCTACCATCAACACTGGCCGCTACTGCCTCGTTTCGTTCCCCGCTGGGCGGGCAATCGATCGGTAGGCACGTGCTGGTGGTGAGTGTTCTTAAGGGGGCGAGGAGGTTGCATTCCCCTCGTCCGCCTTCAGTTTCGCCCTGGGACCTAGCTGTAGTGTTAAGAGCTCTTTCACAACCACCATTCGAGCCTTTAGCATCCATTGCTATGAAGGAGCTATCTCTCAAACTGCTCTTCTTCTTGCCCTCACTTCGGCTAAGCGCATAGGAGATTTACATGCGTTTTCTGTGGATAGCGATTGTATTAGCTTCGGACCCGGTGACCGAGCTACGTGCCTAAATCACTATCTACCCCCCTTCAGACAGTTTCGCTGTCTGCCCTGTCCTCTGAGTCACCAACCTCGCGTGATGCGGACGATCAGATTTCGGTGTGCCCCGTCAGGGCTTTGAGGATTTTCATTGACCGTTCGGCCAGCTTTCGGCAATCTGACCAGCTTTTCGTGTGCTACGGTGGTTGTGCGAAGGGCCTGGCCGTGTCAAAAAGGAGGCTTTCCCACTGGATTGTGGACGCTAACACGGCTGTTATACGAGCCAAGGTTTGGAATATCCTTTGCACATTAGGGCCCACTCAACAAGCGCCATCGTCATTTGGATTTGTAGATAAATCACTAAAACAAAGTAAAGTATATGAATCAGCGGCAGAAATCACTGACATCTTCATGAACACTTTGTCGCCAAGCTGCAAATTAAACAATGTTATCAAATGCAAACATAGTAACATAACTGCTGTAATAATATTTCAACAACAACAAATGACGATTCATACAATAAATAATGTATAACTTTGAAAGTGCATGTAGCTTGATTGCTAAACACAATAAAATTCCCGTTATACAGTTGGGAAACGATGATGCAACTTACCACATTCAATGTGAAACACAATTTCATCTCTGACTTTAAACATCACGAACTTTTCCAACTTTTCCCTGCGGTATTTTTGCTGTTTTCATACTTTTCGTAACTTCAGTCCCGCTCTTGGTCAATGATACTCCAAAACATCTTGAGACCGCAAACACATCTGGCCACGTATGTAAAGAAAACTACAAATACCATAGGCCACATTCTCACCATACGGCCTTTAAAGGGATTTGTAGTTTTTTAAGAAACACAACCTAGTTGACTTAACGACTCCCGTCCCAGTGTGAAACTACATTTCCCACAATTCCAGAAAACCCGGAATCACAGTTCCCGTAGTCCTGGCCGTATGTACTGCCTGTTTCCTGCAGCAGAGAAGGAGGTGGTGTCGAGAGACTGGCAAGATCCAACAACATCGCAACTTCAACCTCAACCAACACCACTATACAATGAAATTATCATCAATAATACCCGCTGCCGAACTGCACTACTTCACCCTCCTGCTGGTATGTGGCTGAGTAATCCCGTGCTCTTTCAGTAACACTCTTCTCCAGGTTTACTTGCAATAGCTAGCTCATATAACGCTAGCTATTGGAAGGGTTTTATGGACTTGGATGTGATGCTCTTGATTAACATCGGTAATTAACGGGTTATTATAATAAGGTCTCCAGATTTGGAAGAACGGGTGACTTTAACTATGACACTTCTGAATATGTCAATAGGTTTAATGGCCTGTGATGAATGTAGGTTAGCTGCAGAAAGTGCTAGACAGCTGGCTAATGTGGCTAACCAGCTATTAAGAGTCACCGGACTTGCAGCTGCAAGTATGGGACGTTTTGAGAGTTTATAGTCTGTTGGCCAACTATTCCCATTTAATGTACAACCACACTCTCATATAAACATGCCAACTTATATGATTCATTTAGAGTGTTTGCAAGCAAACTAAGAGTCATTCAATCTTACGACCTTTATTTTAAGCAGTTTCAAATACAGTGTTGAAAGGGCCAGGAGAGTTTTGCTCTCTAGTGTAGTGTAGATGAATAAGAAGGCACCCCGTCATTAACAACGCAAGTTTGGGAACTTTGCACGGGTTTTAAATGATAACTGCAACTTGTTGGAATAAACAAATGTTTGAGGTGCTTACAAGTATCTTACTCTCATTCATAGTTGTGACAGCGTTTAATGTGAGCCTATTCAATACGGAAAGTCCTTTAACAAATGAATTAAGCACTTGAACTCGGGATTTACAATAGGAGCTATATAATTATCAGATGTCAACAGTGGTCTTTATAGTCCTAAAGTAAAGAGAGGGATATTTTGGTATTAATTTCATCCAACTTTGCAGTGAAGAAACCGGTTGGTGAACGTCTCTGTTGTGGCCGAATCCTATTGGCTGTCAACCCGGAAGTGACCCGCGCAGCACAGCATGATGTGAAAACCACAGCAGCGGTATCCTTGCTGCCTGTGTGGTACATTTAAACATTTAACCTTTTAATTTCTCTTGGGTTGTATTTTAGTAGGGCCAGCATACTGGTTCATGGTCATAAATGTTTTGACTTTGTGAAAGTAATATCTAGCAGAGGTAGTTAGCTTGTGATTGACCTCTGAGAGCTTCTGTTTGTCTTTTATTAATCATTTCAATAACATGAGTTAAAATGCTTGTAATTCCAACTCATTTTATGTCACAGTGCATAATTGTGTGATATAGTTCATTCCTCACTCTGATATTGTTTCAAAGCAACTTCATGATAGCAATAACTACATAAACCCACTTTTGCCTGATAAGGGCGAAAAAGCAGTGTGAAGCATTACTGATTTATGATTTCAACCCATTTTAATAAATGTCATCACAAGTCATTCTCACACATGTCTACTAGCTACATAACACTACTTTGATGACATATTTAAAGTAAGTAGCGACATATATCTTCCATATTTTTACGTACACTCGAGTGTAACAGATTCTCAAAAAGAAAATATCTATAGCATGCATATAGAAAATAAATAGGGTGAATTTTCATTTCATGCCATCTTTAAATAAAAGGAATTTTTGCCATATTTTTACCATAAAAACGTATATAAAAGTAAAGGCCCATTCTCACCAAGGACGGTAACTATAAGTTATAACTATATCATTTTAATTCTGTGAGAATTGTGAAGTCCAAACCACAGCTGGAACAATAGTATGAATCATTGTCAGAGCAATTTTAAGTTTACAATTTTAAAAAGCTCAATCATTTAAAGCAGCAGATCATCTGCAGTGAGCTTTAATAATATACAGAATTGTATTGAATTTTTATTGAATTTTATTGGTGTGGACCGGTCATTCTTTGTGTGAATGGACCTTAAGTCTTTCAGCAACCCTGTACTTGTAGCTTTACTTATGAACTGAGACTGCAGCATACAATTGAAAAATATTCTGGAACTTCAGGAACTGGACTCTAAAAATGTTCATTTACTTGTAGAACCTGCTGATCAAACCTGTTTGTTTGTCTGAGTAGAAACTCCCCATATTAGAGCTGGGAAACGCTTTGTGATGAATCTCGTTAAGAAATGGATATGCATGTGTCCAAATTTGTTTACCGAAAACACGCCATATGTTGGGTCTAGCTATGATTTTGTACTTTGCGATCTGAGCGGTTGAGATCAGCCCATGTGGAGCCGTGTGTTTGTTTAGTTTCTGTGGCTGTGTTGTGACAGTTGGAGACTTGAGTTGTCTGAGAGATTAGCCAGTGAATTTAGGCAGTGTTGTTTAGCAGATGCCAGTTTTGTTGAGGAGGATCACATATGCCTTGGTGTGTGTGTGTTTGATATTGTTTAGTTCTGAACGTTTTTCTTCTTCCTATAATAGTCTCAGTATCCGATCATGGACTTTAAGACAGCTAGTGTGAGGAGCTCTGCATCATATAATTTACATTCAGTCAGTCTTGCCGTTCACAGTGTACTTGTCAAGTTAGTCTGTCTCACAGTGTTTATTTAATGAGGTGTAAAGATGTCTATAGTCTAGCATTATTCCTGTCTTCAGGCTATCTTTGATGCAGTGAGTCAAACAGGAACAGCAGACTCATGCAGCCAGCCAGCCTCTTTAACATGTGGCATTATCAAATCCATTTATCACATATGTTAGATAGCCACGTTACTTAGCTTCAATGAACTTTGGTAGTGATATGATCTTTCAGAGTAATAACACAAAACATATACGTATTTGCTAGATTACTCATACCACCTAGAATCAGCCAGAGTAATATCATCACATGGCTAAAGAAAATGGCAAAAGTCCAAACTACATTTTGTTACGTTGTTCTTTGTTACAGAAAGGCAAGTCTGTCACAATTATGGAACTTTTTTCTGCAAGTAATTGTTATGATAAAAGAAATTAATTGTGTGTTTTGCTCATGTCAGTTACAGTGCTTGCGTAATCCACATATATCTTAAGACACCATTTATGAACTAAAATTGTAAACATATAATATGTATATTATGAATATAATGTAACATTTCAAGTCTTCAATTACTTTAAGTAATATGTGTGTAGATATGACTAAAATGCTCTAAATATTAAAGTACATCATGTAGTAGTAGTATTATTACAAAAAATATGGTAATACTATTCATTTAGTATAAAAATGATGTGTATTGCACATGTATCAGACAGACCAATGATATGACTGACTATGATCTGTGTATATATGTTCATTTAAGCAAAAAAGCTTTTCTGTATTTTATCAAAATTCCCTTATTTGAGTAGTAGTATGTGATTGGAATTGAAAGTGCACTGCACAATGATCACAGTTAGATTAGATTATGGGAGTTTATCAGTTTTCACTGTTTCTAAGTAACAGTGAGGCTTAAATGTACTTTCCTATTAAAGGGGGCTTTTGGGAAAAAATTGAGAAATAGAAAATGATTTGTTTCAAAAGGATATCTTAGGTAAAACATCTTTTGTTGATAAGAGACTTAGGACTCATTCTTATAGCTACTAGACACTAGTAGCTATAAGACTTTAATCTTTAATCTAGGGCTGCACAATTAATCGAATTTCTAATCGTGGTTACAATTACGGATGCCACAATTACGTAATCGTTCAAAGCAGCAATTAATCATTTAAAGTCCACTTATGTTATTCTGCGTCCTTAAGATGTTTTTTTCTTTCTACAGGTTATTGTAAGAGTTTTCCCATTGTTTTAATTTTAGTTTTAATATAACATTATAATTATTATAATTTTTTTCTTTTATTATTTAAAGAAGAAACCAAACCAATGTACATGTGACATTTGAGGCTTAGGACTATAGAAAAGCAATACAAGTTTTTCAGTTTGAGTGTTTTCAGCTTGTTTAAATTGTGATAATCGTCATTAATAATCGCATACAAGTTCAAAGGAATAATCGACAATTATGATTTTTGTCATAATCGTGCAGCCCTACTTTAATCTAAGAGTCCAGTGGTAAATCAATATGATAGATAATTAAATATATGTTCGACTGTCACAATTGTTTCAAGCACATTTTGCTTTTACTTATTTAGCAATAGGGTATTGATTATTTAATATAATACGGTGTGGATAGATGCAAAGATGAAGTAAAATTCAATAGATGTTAGCAGCAATAGAGTTGCACACTTCAAATGGGCTTTACAAACTGCCACACTATAGTCAGATGGAACAGGTCAGCAAAGATTCACTTTCCATTTGTTAATTAATATCCCATTTCTCTCAGAAATTTTTATCTATGAATGACGTGTTAGTTCTTTAATGAGTTTGCATGGACTGATAGCATCAGTTTTCCTGTTTGTCATTCAAATAAACGACATCCCAGTCGGCTTTTTGATATTTGCATATGTGTTTTTTGTTTAATGCTAATTCGATGGTGATGTTATTCGCATAAGGTTTCCCTTTTCAGTCCTTTGGTACTTTGCTCAGTTATATTTGTATGAACATAAATATATTCAACAACTGTGACGTAAACTGAACAAGTTTCACAGACATTTGGTGGACAGAAATTGATTAATTTAACAAATTTGGGGTATAAAAACCTTTTGACCTTCTTTTTTTACTGCCTGTAACTGTCCGTGTCTTAAGGCCCGTTCCAAAGTTCCATGTGCAGTATTTGTTTGTCTATTTGTTTACTTTTTATAAAAAAAAGAAACTGTTATTTATTTGTAAGTAGGGATGTAACGATTAACCGCGAGCCGGTTGAAAATCGATTCAAATATGTGACGATTCAAATCGGTTGAGATGCTAAACAAATCGCGATTAATTTAGGTGTAGGAGTTTATAAGAATCCATTTCTGAGGGGAACTTACTGTCTTTAGAAAAGTTTGATGGTATTTTTTCTTTTCATCTTGCCTCTGTATAATGCATATTAAAGTTCATAAGTGCAGCGCTGCTTTGTTTACAGCGGAAACCAAGGAAACGCTTTAAGCGCCACCTGCTGGCAGAGAGTGAATCTGCATCTCATTCAGCTCGTCCGCTGTTTCATGCAGATATTTTTATATATAGTTTCACCAAACTGAAGTCAAACCATTCTGTTTTTGCTTCAAATTTCGAAATTATACAATCTAATTTAGATTAAAAACTGCTCATGTTGCATGTATGCAGCATCTTTGTTTGGATCATGATTCAAATGCAGTGGTTGCCTCTCATTTTAAATGGAAGAGCACAGACAAAGCCTTATTTTGTTTATATGAAGAGATTTATTTGATTTGGTGCTTGTTTTAAAATTTCAATTTCGTTTTGTTATTTACATTTACATTATATTTCAATTTTGTTATTTAGCAAACGCTTTTGTCCAAAGTGACTTACAAATGAGGACAATAGAAGCAATCAAAACCAACAAAAGAGCATATTATTGCGCTTTTGTTGGTTTTGATTGCTTCTATTGTGTAATCAAGTGCTATATTAGTATTATTATAGTGTTATATTTCTATTTCACAAAGAAATGTGCAGCATTTTGTCCAAGCAATAATAAAAGGACACATTTAATTTATAATTTGTCTTAAATCTCATTTTGTAAAAAAATTTATTAAAAAAAAATCGTATCGTGAAATCAAAATCGTGAATCGAATGGAATCATGAGTTGAGTGAATCGTTACATCCCTATTTGTAAGAAACCTTAAAGGGTCCAAACTTAAAAATGCTCTGTGATTTGTGTTCCCCATATTTCCGTGTTGTTGACTTAATTCAAGAAATATTTCAAATGCCACACACAGTTCTGCAAAAGAATAAAAAGGCATTCTAAACAAAGTTATGGTAATAATTTTAGTTGAGGTTTTAAAATGATGCATGAGTCTCAACAGATGTTTAATAGACCGTTTGTATATCTATATTTGAATCGCTTACATCACTAATAATTCCGCTTATTCCAATTATTTCTTAACTGAAGGCTTGTCTAGTTTTCGTTTTCGACCCTGCATTAAAGCAGGTGTTTTGTATAAGATTATAGATGATCAATATGACTGTCCAAAGATAATGGTGTGTCACTGTTACTGGCATACAAACAGTTTACCAATGAAACACCTCTATTGTTGGCAGGTAACAGGTCTGTATACTCCAGGACGAGGAGAGATCACCAGTCTGGATGCTGGAAACATAGATGACATCCTCAGTGAGTTCCTACCCTGTTTATTTGTGCCTTTGAAGGAGGCTGTTTCATCAGTAGTTTCAATCAGACAGTTACTGCACCTGTGTCGTGAACGTGGGTGTGAGTTATCTAATGGTGCTTTGTCATTGCAGCCGATCAAATGAAATTAAACCACATGTTTCTCTCCACAGACAGTGCAGGGGTGGCTCTAGTCAACTTCTATGCAGACTGGTGAGTGTTCCAGATGTGTGTTGGTTAGAAAGGGTCATGAGAGCTGTTGATTTTCTTTGTGTGCTGGTTCCCCGTATGGGTAGATGACAAGAATAGGGTTAGTTCACCCAAAAATGAAAATTAGCCTGTGTTTTACTCACCCTCGAAGCATCCTAGGTGTATGTGACTTTCTTCTTTCAGACGAATCCAATCGGAGTTATATTAAAAATTGTCCTGGCCCCTCCAAGCCTTACAATGGGGGTAAGCGGGTGTTGGTTGTCAACAGCTCAGAAGACGTTAAATAAAGTGCGCACATCCATAATAATACGTCCCTCACATGGCTCCGGGGGGTGAATAAAGGCCTCCTGTAGCGAATCCATGCGTTTTTGTAAGATAAATATCCATATTTCAAATGTAATAAACACTTTTCTCTCACTTCTGCTGACTGTGGTACGCGGAAGACATTCAGGCGGATGATGGAAGACATATGCGTCGTGCGCGCGCCTCTCAGAAATGCAGGAGCAAAGGAAACAAAGTTTCCTTACTTTAGCAAAGGAAAACCAGTCTCCTCTTGGCTTATATCGAAATCCTCTGACATTTTTCTTTACAAATCCTCGTTTTGTGCTTCTAATTCGTGAACGGGGTGTTTTGTTTTGTTCTCTCTCCGCGTTCGTCACTAATCACGCAACGCCGACGTACTACGTCATCACGAAGTGAGAGAAAAGTGTTTATTACGTTTGAAATATGGATATTTATCTTACAAAAATGCATGGATTCGCTCCAGGAGGCCTTTATTCACCCCCCGGAGCCATGTGAGGGACGTTTTATTACGGATGCACACACTTTATTTAACGTCTTCTGAACTGTTGACAACCGAACAACATTGTAAGGCTTGGAGGGGCCAGGACAATTTTTAATATAACTCCGATTGGATTCGTCTGAAAGAAGAAAGTCACATACACCTAGGATGCTTCGAGGGTGAGTAAAACACAGGCTAATTTTCATTTTTGAGTGAACTAACCCTTTAACTAAGTTGACTTGTCCTGAGGATGATGATATAACAAAAAGCTTTTTGATGGTGATGTATTAGGGTTGTAACAATACACGATTCAGTTTGATACACAATACTGATATCACAATACAATACACTCACAAGACTGTTGTGTTAAAAAATAAAATGGTAGGGGTTCTTTTTTTGGATTATTAGTTCTAGGACGTATAATAAACAGCTAGCAAAAAGTACTGCTCATTAACCAAAATAGAAATATTCCTGATTCTGCTTAGCTAAAAATACTGAATTGTTAGAAATGTATGCTCGTATTCGGTCCCTGACTACGTACATTGAAAATGTTTTATATATTGTATTGTATTAAATAATGTATTTTATTTTTTATGTATTAATAATAATGAATTCAATAAAGATGGAAGTTCAAATTTTATATTTGATATGCTCTTAATATGTGGATCATTGTTTATATGTTAATATAATCTGTCTAAACTTTCATTTTGGGGTGAACTACACACAATACATATTGTCGTTATCCATGATACATAATGTTGCATTTTTGTATTGCGATATATTGTGACACGATATCTTCTTACACCCCTAGATAATAATATTATTATTATTATTATTGTTCAAATAGCTTTATTGATCTTATAGTAAAATGAGAAAATAGCACTTTATTGATATAGTAAAATGGTCTAAAAGTGAATAAAAATCTAATTTTTTTAAAAAGAAATTGTGAGCATTTATAGGATCTGAAAAATACACTTTAAACAAAATGCAAAGTAGTGGGATCTCATATCAGCACGAAGAGGTTTATCTTATGCCTGGTTTACATGACATTTTATTGAACAAACCTGAAATGAAAAAAGAAATACTTGCACTAGCATCTCGTAATTTAAAGTATCTGTATCCAGTACTGAGCTCATTTTATTTGTGTGTATTTTCTGCAGGTGTCGTTTCAGTCAGATGCTCCACCCCATCTTTGAGGAGGCGTCCAATATAGTGCGGGAAGAATTTCCAGACACTACACAGGCAGTGTTTGCCCGGGTGGACTGTGACCAGCACTGTGAGTTTATACACACACACACACACATTGGTTTAGCCTTTGAGATAAAGCAAATTAAACAGAATTATTGATGTCTTGTAAAGTGTTTGATGGTTTAATGACAAAACTGCATCTTCTGTGAAGTCAAGGCGGCTCAAAGATACCCCACAGTGTGGGTGTGTGTGAGCGAGAGACGGAGCATTACTGATTCCAGCCGATCAGCTTTGGAGTATTTACCCCCCACATCAGTTGACTTTCATGTCTCGGCCCCTCCCCCTTTCTTTCTTGCCTTCTCTTTCGTTTTTTCTCTACTTTCTTTAGTTCTTTCCCTTTATTTGGCTCTGTACTTTGACTGGAGTCCATTTTTCTCTTTAAAATGAGACTACCCACGACCTCTGACCTTTTGATCTTTCTCTCTCATAACCTAAAAAGCTAAATATTCATGGACTGACCCATATTTTGTTCTCCAAAGTGCAAAGGATCTCCAAGGTTGAAGTGTTTTTCTACATTTGGGTCCTAAAACTCACCTTTCTATGTATTATAGTAATGTCTAAGTGTGACCGGAAAAAGTCATGTCACCTCATTTTGTTGGGTTTCATTGATTTAAAAACACCTTTAGATATTCAAATGACATCTATAACGTTCACTACCATTCAAAAGCTTGGGGTCAGTTAGATTTTTTTTTAGAGCTGTTAATACTTTTATTCATCGGTGATGAACTAGATTGGCCAACAATGACAGTAAAGACTATTTCACATAAATGCTGTTCTTTCTATTCATCAAAGAATCCTGAAAAAGCTGACCAGTTTCCACAAAAATATTTTTCTGTTTTCAACATTGATAATAATAAGAAATGTTTCTTGAGCAGCAAATCAGCATATTAGTATGATTTCTGAAGGATTGTGTGACACTGAAGACATCACAGGAATAAATTACATTTTAAAATACATCGTAATAGAAAACCATTATTTTGGTAAAAACAATATTACTGTTTTTAATGTATTTCTGATCAAATAAATGATGCAGCCTAGGTGAGCATAAGAATCTTCTTTAATAAACATATACAAATCCTACCAACCTCAAACTTTGAATGGTAGTTTAGCTGATATAAAAGAGTTATTGAGTTATTTTTTGTTTCCACTGATAGCTGATATAGCCCAGCGCTACAGGATAAGCAAATACCCCACACTGAAGCTGTTCAGGAATGGGATGATGATGAAGCGAGAATACAGAGGTCAAAGGTCAGTGACCGCCATCGCTGATTTCATCCGCCAGCAGAAAGTGGATCCAATTAAAGCGATAGAAAATCTGGAGGAAATCAGCACTATAGATGTGAGTGTTTCACAATCACAATACTATACAGTTTTCTTTCTGTAGCACGTTTAAAATGTCTTCCCAAAGTGCTTTTTAGGTGCAGTGACTAAGAATGATCGCTGTGTCATCTCAATGTCCTTCCTTCTCTTTCAGAGGAGTAGACGCACTATCATTGGTTACTTTGAAAAAAGGGACTCTGACAATTACCGTACTTATGAGAAAGTGGCCAACATCCTGAGAGATGACTGTGTTTTCCTGGCAGCTTTTGGGTAAGAGAAGCACTTAAGATACTTAAAGTCAGCATGACGTGATAATTCACAGAACCTGTTTTCTAAGTGCATGCTACTGATTTTATTATATGCATGGGTGAATAGTTCATGTTTTTATTTTTTATTAATTTGTCATAATTCGATCTTCCAGTGAAATGACACTGGAAGTCCCAGTCCTTTGGGCCTTGAAAGGGGTAAAAACCTATAGGTTTAAAATGTTGAGTATAGTGTGTGAATAAATAATGACAGAATTTTCAGTTTGGGTGAGCTAGGCAAGACACTACAGGCAGTACTGATCAGTTTTGAGATGTTGGCCTATTTTGCTTTCATAACGTGTATTCTTTCAGACTAGTGGAAAGAAAACATCCAAAATACACATTTAAGTGTTTATTTTAGTACACTTTATCTATTTGTGTCTGTAGATTGTGTCAATTACAAATCATATATTTTCCTCTGCACTGAGATTCTGATTTTTGTACTTGAGATTTATGCAAATGAATGCATATTCTATTAGATAATGCATTGTTTGTGTATTTACACATAGCATTAGAGAAAACGTAATATAAAAGTTTTCTTAATGTACTGTGAATAATCAGCTGGGGAAGTATGGTGATATCAACTAGGCCTAGTTAAAATGTTTACCCTAATATTCACCTGTAATTTCCTTAACTTAAATCAAGTCAGTCCGACCTCATTTTTCTATTCCTTTCTCGTTTTTTACAGGGAAGTTTCTAAGCCTGAGCGGTTCAGTGCTGATAATATTATTTATAAGCCAATGGGAGAGAATGCTCCTGACATGGTCTACATGGGCTCACTCACAAATTTTGACCTTAGCTACACCTGGACACAAGACAAGTGTGTGCCGCTTGTCCGAGAAATCACATTTGAAAATGGAGAGGTATGCTTTCCTTTCTCAAAATATCTTTTTGTGTGTGTATAAGAGGTAGCGCATGTACATTTTGTCCGCATTTGTTATTTGTGTACATCTAACAGTCGAAAAACGATATCATCATTTGCATAAGAAAAGTCCCCTCCCCCTCAGTGTACTTTTCCCACACTCGAGCACATCTGACTGTGTACGTTTCAAGTGTGTTTGTGTTTTAAAGTCGTCCGCATGCCATGTCCTTTAGTGGGTGTGGGTTTTTTCTTTGATTTACTTGACCGCATGTTTTGAATATCTTCGGTCTCTGTTGCTCGGTGATAGAGCAGATTCTCCACAATCTGCTCCACTGACCCACCTCTGCCCAACTGCACTTCACCCAAACATCCTACACACTCTCAAAACTCATTAGAGCGCATTTTGTTTCTGGTCCTCAAATCAGAGAAATGTTCCATCAGTGCTAATATATTGTATAACAGAAATGGGACTTTTTACTGTTTGTGATTAGAATTTGTTTGTGTGTGTGTGTGTGTGTGAAGGAACTGACGGAGGAGGGCATCCCGTTCCTGATCCTCTTCCATCAGAAGGACGACACAGATAGTCTGGAGAAATTTCAGCAAGAAGTGGCTCGCCAGCTTATCAGTGAAAAGGGTATGCATAGGGATCAGAAAGGGTCACGGGCGGGTCAATATTTAATCATTTTAATAAAACTATTAAATAAAACAATTAATAAAAGCCACTCATAGAACTCGCACCTTTACATGTATTCACTTTGGCTATGGAGTCATGCATTGCAGGTTTCCTCTTACCGGCTCACACCATCAGCATTGCTTTTCAAGACATTAGGGGCTTTGGCACTGGAGGAACCTTTTCATAGTTCCTAGAACTATTGGCGGAAGTACCCACTTTTTGGCGTGCTTGCACCGCAGGAACTAGGAACGTATTTAGTTCTAGGAACTCTGTTTGGGGGAACTAAATTAGCTCCTACTTCAGAGTAGGGTCTGAAACTGTTCTATAGGAACTACCAGTGAAGAAAATGTACGCTGATTGGCCAAACGCATATGAAACACCCCAGCCTTTTAAAAAATATTTACTCCACGAACATGGAAAACAGCGATAATGGCATTTAGCTACCTGTTGTCTGTAGCATTGTGCTCTTTTCTCAGCCTCGATGATATGTAACACTGCAAGTTGTCATAGGAGATTTAGTCAGATTTTCATGCTCTTTCAGTTGTGTAAATTGTGCATTTACATTCCATCGAAACCCGACACACAACAAAAACAGCTCAGATCACAACATCCTCCATTAACCAGTTGACTCGAACCCTCGACCTTAGAGTTACAAGTCTGACTCTCTAACCATTAGGTCATGACTGCCAGTGCGAATGCAACCAGGAAAATAGCCCGAGGGGGAAATTGGTTCTCTAGGAATGACCCTGCTGGCTAGTTCCTTCAACTGAGTTCCTAGAACTACGTGGTGTGAAAGCCCCTACAGTACTGAGTTCAGGGCTGCCTCTCCCAAAAGTATTGTAAGCCTATATAATGCAAGTGTGTGGACCTTTTTAAACTCTATGGTTTCTGAGCAACTGTCATATGTGTGTTCGCTTGACATAACCACAGTATGTTGTGAAGCATGATGTAAAAAAGCATTGTTGTTAAAGTGACAGAGAAACATAGGACCAACACTTTCACAATGCAATGTTGTTTACATCATGTGAACACTAGTTGACCGGTAGTGATGATTTATAGTTTAAAAACACACTCTTTTAATTCACTTCAGAAAACATCGATTTTATCACGTATGGATTATCGCTGTTTGTTTTGTGTGTTTTTTAAGGCATCAGCTTCGCCATGTACACTCCCATTATGTGGAATATAGTAATGGATTATTTTTATGCAAATATTTGTGTTCAGTTGAAGAAAGAGTAACGTACATCTGGGATGGTATGACAGTGAATCCCTTTAAAGGGATAGCTCACCCAATAATGAAAATTACTCGCGCTCAAGTTGTTCCAAGACCTTCATTCATCTTTAGAAAACAAATTCAGGTATTTTTGATGAAATCCGAGAGCTTTCTGACCCTGCATAGACAGCAATGCGACTACCATGTTCAAGGCCCAGGAATGTAGTAAGGACATTGTTAAAATAGTCCATGTGACATCCGTGGTTAAAACTTAATTTTATGAATCTACGAGAATACTTTTTGTGTGCAAAGAAAACAAAAATAAGTAAAAGTATTCTCGTAGCTTCATAAAGTTATGGTTGAACCACTGATGTCACATGGACTATTTTAACAATGTCCTTACTACATTCCTGGGCCTTGAACATGGTAGTCGCATTGCTGTCTATGCAGGGTCAGAAAGCTCTCGGATTTCATCAAAAATATCTTTATTTGTGTACCGAAGATGAACAAAGGTCTTGCGGGATTGGAACGACATGAGGGTAATTAATTTTCAGACAGAATTTTAATTTTTGGATGAACTAACTCTTTAAGATTAATCATAATGTATTATTAAATTAATTAATTAACCCACCAACTAGTCGATTTTGAAAATGCATTTTTTTTTTCTCCCACATCCCTGATGCAAATAGTTTTGATGGCCAAAAATGGTGTTTAGACACAGTCAGTATCTACAACACCTCTAAATTTACCTTTTCTCTCAGGTTCTATAAATTTTCTTCACGCCGATTGCGATAAGTTCCGGCACCCTCTGCTGCACATTCAGAAGACCCCCACCGACTGCCCTGTAATTGCCATCGATAGTTTCCGCCACATGTATGTCTTCCCAGAATTCAGCGACTTTGCGTAAGTATGGGACTTGTCCATGTGTATTTATTGCAGTGATTCCTTGAGCCTCCTATCTGCAGGTTATGTCTTGTTCCAGACACCTACCAATTAAACAACGATTGTAGACTCGGCCCACAGCAACACACACTGAGAGAGTGATAGAGAACGGGCTTTGGGCTTCATCTCTCAGCCAGTTATGCCAATTAATTTAGCAACACCTGACTGATAGCTGTAATGTGTGTGAACATAGTAGCGTAGTTTTCAAAGGTAATTATTTATGACACCAGAGGCCGTACATGACAGAAAGCATCATAATTCAGCGCATGCCTTATTTTATTAAGCACTCTGTATATCCTATTATCCAATAAGGGCCTTATCAGCCTGCCTCTGGTCAGTCTTTGATACAGCTGATTGTCCAGGGGGTCGGTGGCGTCTGGGACAGTACAGATGATGTCATTATCTTGTTAAAATGCTGTGGTTTTGGAGACTGTCGGCTCTCTTGGGGTCTTATCTGTTCACTCATTAAATCAATGAGGCTGCTCGTGTTGTTGTTTGTTTTTTGGACTGTTTTATGATGCTTTGTGTGTATGAACAGGGTTCCAGGAAAGCTGAGGCAGTTTGTTTTGGACCTGCACTCAGGAAAGTTGCACAGAGAGTTCCATCACGGCCCAGACCCCACAGACAGCACTCCAGAACAGGTCCGAGTTCACCACAGCTTCTGCACGGGATTGCTTTTCATTTATAAGAGTGATTTGAGTTGGACCTGCCATAATTTTTTTAATGCGTTTTCAATTTGTAATGAAATTAGGCACAAATATTGATCGATCATGGACACTATAATTGTGTGCCTTTATAAAATCTTATCACCAAAAACTTTTTATATATATATGAGCAATATCACTCGAGTACGAGAGCGATACCAGCTCTATATCAGCGGCTGTGATTAGGCCAGAGGCACGAGGCCGGAGGCAATCACAGCCGCTGATATAGAGCCGGTATCACTCGAGTGATATTGCGTTTATACAACAGTTTGACGGAGCATGTGTGTAATTAAACAAGACACAACGGAGTCCCTAATAAAACCCTCTTTTGTGCGGAACTACTTCCTTCCGCCACGGATTCAAAGCTCAAGTTGACAGTTAAACATAGTCACTTTTAGAATTCGTATCAAGGGCATGTGCTGCTTCAGTTAGGTTATTAGTGAGAAATAATGAGGTTATAAGAGAAACAATGCGGCAAGACGTGCATCCAAATGAGAGAGAGAGAGACCGTGAAGCTAGACGTTTCTTCTTATATTAACTAACGTACTCTATGATTAGCTCAGTGAATAATTTCAAAAAACCATAGACCCGGCTAGAACAAGCGGAGTGATACAAAATTGTGAAAGGGCGTTCCTGTAGCGATACCAGTACAATATCTCACGATTCTCAACCAATCAGATTTGAGAACCAGAACGAACTGATGTATAAATCAGCAATATCACTCGAGTACGAGAGCGATACTGGCTCTATATCAGCATGGCTGTGATTAGGCCAGAGGCACGAGTTTAATGTTTTGTTTATTATTTTGAAGGTTTTTTTCTTAATTTAATACTAATTCAGATTAAATTCCTTTTTATGCACACAATATTTTAAGCTTTTTAAGACCTTTTCTCCTGCCACTCATATGTTAATGAACACTTAATTTATCTTGCAATAATCTTCCTAACAAGGAGATTTTTTTTAAGAAAGTCCAACTAGTTGACACGCTTTCTACAAACACAATGCAACTGATGACCTGTTGAGTTTAAGTAAACGAGTCTCTCAGATCACCAGTAATGTTGTGAAATATTTTAACAATTCATAATAACTGTTGAGTATTACAACGGTTGAGTCCAGTTTTTCAAAAGAACAACATTTATGTAGAATAGAAAATATTTGTGACAATGTAAAGTACTTTACCATCACTGTAGATCAATTTAATGCATCCTTGCTGAATTAAAGCATTAATTTAAGCATCCTTGAGCTATGGAAAGGCGCTATATAGATAAACTTATTATGGTTATTAATATAAAAATATTACTGACCCCAAACTTTTAAATGGTAATGTGTAAAACTACACTTTATATTAGTATCAATACTTGTAATTTCACATGCCATTAATAACAAATTACAGATATAATTTGTAATTTGCACATAACGTCGCATCATCATGTGATGTTAGTTAATCAGCTTCTGTTTGGCCTGTACATATCGAGATGACATTTTGCTCAAAATCAGCGTTGTCCACTTTTCAGCTGATTAAAGTACCCCATTATGACAGGCACTTTCCTCAGGTTGTGAGTTCAGCACACTTCCTGATCCAAATCTCTGAAAAGAACGTGTTCATCTAGACTAATTAATGCAGGCGTACATTAATTAAGAATATGACTGAATGAAACGCACGTGCTGACATTTGAATGCAGATGCAGCAGAATGAACCGGTGGCCTCGGTACAGAGCAATCTGCTGACAGGAACATATCCGTCTAGCTGTGCTTCTCAAAATAATGACTGTGTAAACAGTCACTTTACAGATGCAGGTGATCTGTGGTTATTTATTGGCCTGTTTGTGTGTGTTGCAGCAGGAGGAGAATAGAGAGGTGGCCAGTAATCCCCCAGAGAGTTCCTTCCAAAAATTGGCCCCCAGTGAGACGCGCTACACCATCCTCAGGGATCGGGACGAGCTGTGATGTTACAACCGCATCGAGACCCAACCCAGATCCCAGCAGTCAGCTGATGCCTACCCGGCACTGCCGCTGCCTGCGCAATGTCTATTTTCAGAATTTTTATTTTAGATAAAAAATGTGAGAAGGTGAACCCCTGAGCTTTTTTGGGGTGGGAAATGAAGAGGAGCGTTTTAAATTTTTTTTGGAGCTTGTAAATATGTTTGTGCTCCGTGGGTCTTGTCTAAATTAAAAATATGATTTTTTTTCTTTTCTTTTCTTTTCCTTTTTTTATTTTATTTTGCCCTACGTTTTTGTCTCCCCAGGTCCCTTTTTTGTAGAAAAAAAAAACATTGGTGGTCCTCTTTGTTGAAAAGCAAATTGAGTTTATTATGGATCTTAAGTGCGAGCAAGTGGAATCATGGGGGGAAAAAAGAACAAACCTGCAGTCGACCTGTGGTGTTTCACTCCAGTCTTCAATAGAGCGTGCGCAGAGTGTGTGTGTGCACATGTATGTTACATGTGCTTATTAGTCTGTATTCATGTACTGTACCGTTCCAGACTTGGTTAAATTCACGCTCGCTAAGATCCAGACTCGTTAGTCTCATATCATCCCATTCCACCAGGGGGAGTGGTCAGGGGCGGGGTTAGAGGGGTGGGGATTATTTGTAAATCTGTCATCTCAGAGGGGACAAGGAAACGAAAAGAAGAAGGGTAAATTAAAAAAACCTTTTACAAGATACTATGTTGTCTGTGTTTCATTAAATGTGTTTCACTTTTTTTTACTTTTGCACTTACTAGGTCACATTACATCTGTACATTAAAAGATATTGCATAAAAATTTAAGATAAAAAGTTGTCATTTTAAGCTAATTTTAAAAGATAATCCCAATCAAAATCATGTCAAGTATACAAGGTTCTTCCTGCGTTACATTACTCTAAATAAAATGAGCATCATCTCACAGGCAGGGACGGTCCACCGAAAAAAGTATATTGTCACCATCATACTGTATTATTCTCTTTTATCTGTGTAACAAAGATATTTTGAGGAATGATGGTAACCAAACAGTGTCAGTTCCCACTGATTTCTGTTTGTCTGTACATTGGAAGTCAATAGAATCTAAACCGTTAGGTTACCAACGATCTTCAAAATATCTTCTTTTTCATTCCACAGAAGAAAGAAAGTTTGGAATAACACAAGGGTGAGTAATGATTCACTCAGAATTGTTATTGTTGTACAGACTATCCCTTTAAAGGTGTGGGACCTAAAAGATTGTGCATTTTAATCCAAATGTCCTGTTCTAATGATCTAAAGTTGGGGAGCAATGTCACAGACAAAATATTGCCTTGTATAGCACTTCATACTCCATCTGCCCACCAACATTGGGCTGCCCCTCCAACTGTGGCAGACACAGATGACTAAACTGAGATTTAAAAAAAAAAAGGTTTTTAGGTTTAAGATAACATCAAGAAAGTGACCATAAGGTTGCACAAAGGATGTAATTGCTCAAAAAGGCCTGATTTAATCAGTCATGTTTTCTTAAAATTTGTCAATAGTCATTTGATCTTGATGTAACGAAACTACATATGTCCCAAAGTCAACAGGTGGTGTAAACAGACAGTATGTACTCAATGTACTGTAAAAACGATACATTAAAGGGATAGTTCACCCAAAAATGAAAATTTTATGTTTATCTGCTTACCCCCAGGGCATCCAAGATGTAGGTGACTTTGTTTCTTCAGTAGAACACAAACAAAGATTTTTAACTCAAACCGTTGCAGTCTGTCAGTCATATAATGGCAGTGAATGGCTCCACGGCTTTGAGAGTAAAAAAAAACATAGACAAAACCAAATTAAACCCTGCGGCTCGTGACGATACATTGAGGTCTTAAGACATGAAACGATCAGTCTGTGCAAGAAACTGAACAGTATTTATGTCATTTTTTTTACCTCTGATCGACCGCAATGTGCAACTGTCCTGAGCGCGTTTAAAATATCTCGCGCATGACGCGTGTACGTGCTCTGGCATAGTTGGCATAGTAGACATAGATATATATAATAAGATGCCTCATTAGTGACTGTTTCTATGGGCTGTGATACGTTCCAAAATGGCAGACGCGTCAACATATCTGGAGCGGTCGAATAGGGCATCTATACATATCTATGATAGTAGACGCATGTGCGGAAGAGATCTGTCGCGCGTATACGTCACTCATTATTTAAACAGTGCTGAGAGACTGCGGACGTGTTCACTGGCACTGCGAAGATTTAAACATATTTAGAAGTACAGGTCATCACAATGGAAGATGATTTTGATATATCATCAGACAATGTGGAATTTTTTGCCCAACCGTATTTATTTGACGTCACGCGCCGGATGTTGTGAACGCGCTCAGGACAGTTGGACATTGCGGTGGATCAGAGGTAAAAAATTATATAAATACTGTTCAGTTTCTTGCACAGACCAATTGTTTCGTGTCTTAAGACCTCAATGTATCGTCACGAGCCGCAGGGGTTAATTTGGTTTTGTCTGTGTATGTTTTTTTTACTCTCAAAGCCGTGGAGCCCATTGACTGCCATTATATGACTGACATACTGCAATGGTTTGAGTTAAAAATCATTGTTTGTGTTCTACTGAAGAAACAAAGTCACATACATCTTGGATGCCCTGGGGGTAAGCAAATAAACATCAAATTTTCATTTTTGGGTGAACTATCCCTTTAAGACAGCTACAGCTTGTCACTTGGGCGGTATCCTTAAAGGTACATCTTTGTACCTTATCAACCCCTTAAGAGGCCATATTAGTGCCTTACTGTACCAGCGACAAGATGAAGGAACAATTTTTTATTTATTTTTTTGCTGAGAGTTTGGGGGCAGCAGCATCATCCAAGTGTCACTGACAGGGCACACAGACCATCCTAAACAGTGCATGCACCAACATATGCTACTTTAATCATAAGCAACTACATTGAGGCTGCATTTCAAACATTATTTGAAGAATTACTGCCATTCATAAGTGGCTTCTTTGACAAATAAAGTGATTACATTTCTTGGATGAAATTATTGAAAATGACCTACAGTCCAAGAGTGTTGTTATTGTTAATTAATTAAAATTACTTTTGGTAATTGAAATAAAGCTGAAATTTAATCAAATATAAATTAGATGAAAAACTGAAAAAAAGTCAATCTAAATTAGAAATGAAATGAAATAACTTTAAACTTACAGTAAGTACTAAAATTACTAAAATAAATCAACTATAAAGATAAAAATTAAAATATATATATATTTTTTTTAATTCAATGAAAATGACAACAGCACAAAACTAAATTACTAAAAATAAAAACTGAAACTGAAAATATAAAATAAACCTCAAAATATAAATAAAAAAATATAAAAGTATATAAATAGTACTAATAGTCCTAAAAACTGCTGTCCATTTAAAATGCGGTAAATTCAGTTTTCAGTGACCAAAGCTACTCAACCACTACTAGCTTAGATTTCTGTCAAATATGATAGAATTTCAGTGACAGTTCACCCAAAAATGAAAATACATTCATTAATTTACTAGTGTTCAAAACCTGTCTAACTTACTTTCTTCTGTGAAACATAAAATTAAAAATTCTAAAAAATATCTCAGCATTTTTTGATCCACTGTTGATCCACTTGTTTTGATCAAAGGACAAAAAGAGTTGAAAGTATTGTCTTGTGTGTTCGACAGAAAGAAAGTCATACAGATTTGGAATGACAAGAGGGTGAGTACATGATGACAGAATCTATCCCTTTAAAATTGTATCTAACCGAATAAACTGCTCAGTAATTTGCCTCTAAATGTTATATATTTAGTTTAATGTTTAAAGTACTTTTTTAATAAGAGCAGACAGATATTTAGGCCACAAGTTGGTAATTAAAAGTGTGGTGAAAACAGCTTTGAATATGGAGAATATTCAAATGACAGTGTACAAACTCTTGGAACTGTCTTTGTACAATATTTTTATGAAATATTTACAACTATTTCTAACTATAAACTTCTAGGGAAGCTGACCTAAAGTGACTACGGTTTCCCTCTCCACCATCCTTATCTTCAGTTCAGACATCAAAGGAGATTTTTATCTTTAGCTACGTCTTTATTGTAAAATGGAAATGATCTGAAGTGGGTGTTTAAAGGAGACACGAGAAAAAGGGTCTCTGATGTCATGAAACATCTTCCCGCCCACAGCAGGAACCCATGACATCACGACACCTATGGAGATTACATCACAGAGCACCACAGATGGCCTGATATATTTTCCATTTGAGTGAGTGAGCGTGTTCGCACAGAATATGGAAAGTGCAACGTGTCTGCCACTCGGCTGTGTGCAGGTCAGTCGCCTGGGACTTTCCCTCTGCGAGCAGCACAGCCGAACACATGCAGAGCTCAGCACTCGGGCTATCTCGCTCGTGCATCACGCACAGGGTGGCTTGCATGTGCTCTTGGAGACGTTCATTCGCCCCTTCGTAGGGGAAGTCCAGTGTGTTGTGTTATGAGGAAGGCGTGGGGGCCAGTGTGCGTCTCAGACCCGGCTCCGTGTTTGTGAGGGGATGCCCCTACTCACCCCAAAAAACAACGCGTGAGACCGGGGGCAGCAGAAGTCGAGACAAAAACAATCAGATTTTAAAAAGTTGGCTTTTAAATAACTGCTGCTGAATCCTGTGATAAAGCGTATGTTGTGGTTCCTACAGAACATTTTGTGTGAATCAGTACCGCAAAAGGACCAAGAACGAGTGTTTGATAACAGACCATTTTTATTTTTCTCGATTTTTGACAAGTGAAACTAAAATAAGGGGTGGATAAACCATAAAAGGCTATTGTTATTTTCTGCTGGCCCTTCGAGATCGTAATCAAATAACATTCAAATGTTGTTTGTGCTGAAGGAGGTCTCACAGCGCATTGATTTCAGTATTAGATTTGCCTCTCTGAGGCTTGTGTTATCAAAGCCTTGCAGGGAAACCTCACCCAAATCTATCAGCCACCCCAGCAGAACATAGAAACACACATGAAATACACGAGTAGCCTGGGTAAACCCAGTTTAAAAGGATGTTTTATCTAAACCTGAGCATTGGTTTTCAGAAACATCTTGATCAGATGTGTTAACTGCTAGGAAAAACACAAAAGATCATAAGAAATCATACATGAAGCATTGATATTTCCACAATTACAGCCATTACCCAAGAAACCAATTCTCTTTTAGAATTTATTTAACTTGCCTTGTACAGTATATGCACATTTATAAGCCGTAAGCTGTAAGTATTACCATAAGGATCTATTCTGTTTATATATATATATATATATAGAGAGAGAGAGAGAGAGAGAGAGAGAGATAGATAGATAGATAATAATAATACCATTAAATTTGTACATTAATTATCCATTACAATGGCTTATTAAGTGTTATTGAAATTGTATTTATTTTTAGCAGCCGAGTCATTATTAGATATCTGAAATGTTAAATTTATCAAAAGTTAAGGCAAAACAAGCATTCATGGGCTCCACAGAATATAGAAACTATATAAAAATTTTAACTGCATAATTTGTCGTTGATAGTGTGTATCAAATGTTTATTCATAGTGTGCCAAGTTTCTCACTACTGTGCATTGCCTCCATTCTTATATCTGTGATACATATAAACCTTATAAAGTATTTTACATAGACTCAATGTTTCATTTATATTTACTCATAACCCATTAACACATGTAAAAAAAAAATGCATCAGTTACAATACCACTTATGGGCATTTTAAGTGTTTATCAATTATAGCAATTTTACCACAACACAACATAACTGTAGTAAACAGAACCATGTCACCTACTGCAAATCCTCAGTATGCATAAGAAATCTTACTGTTATATAGTTCATACAACAATCACCTATAATCGTTAACCACTTCTAACACCTACAGTCACATTACTGCTACAAAGGTCAATCAGCTGTTCGGCAGCACGTCAGATGATGGAATAAGGCCTTGTTTGCTTTGGCATAGAAATGAATGATGAATTAAGGCAAAAGGAAAATTAGCAGGTCCACTTGTGCATGTTTGCACTGCGTGTAGGAGTTGTGGTTGTTTTATGTACGTTGAGCGTCTGGTGTTTATTTCAGAACGCGCGTGGGTCGGCAAATCCACCGTCCCATGGCCTCCTCTACAAAAACAAATGTGCTCGAGTGTGTCACTGAGTGTCGTTCTTACTGTTGTTGTTGCTCTTAATCTGTTGTATCTGCAGGTCGATTCTTTCTTTCTTCTTTCGTTGGATCAGGTTGCCCCCGGCGAAACCAAGCAGTCCACCCCCCACGGCAGCGGCGACCCCCGCCACTTTAAATCCTGCTAAGAGTCCCAGCGGCCCCCCTAGCACTCCCCCCACCACTGCACCTGCCATGGGCAAAACCGCCAGCTTCGAACGGGCCGCCTGTGGAGAAAAAGCACATACACACACACATATCATCACTATATCTATAGATAGATGGACAGACAGACAGACAGACAGATAGATAGATAGATAGATACACAACATATGCACACAGTCATTATGGATGTTCACAATAAAGGGTTGTATGATTGTTCTGGTGCAACTTCACACAATCAACAAGGTGCGTGGGAATTTTTTTTTTTATACTGATACAATACCAGCGACACTTGTGACGTTAAGGGGTCAGAGCAAACAAAGAATGTAATTAAAAAGGGAATTTTATTTTGCCAACGCGTTTCGGCACACAGGCCTTCGTCAGGGCTAAAAGATTGCAGGTGTACATAGTGTTCCTTTAAATACAAACAAGGACACAATTCAAACTTGCAAACAACCAATGAAAATATTTGGATAATATATCATCCACCAATCACAAAATTCATCAAACAAATAGCCACATATTTTTTCGGAATAAATATACAGGTATAGTCAACAAACAGACATACTGTATAGTGATACTCCATTCAAAACATTTATGCAAAAAATAAATAAATATAAAAAAGAAATTAAAGAATACAATGCATGCGTGTTCACAACAAAGGAAATAATAATAATCATTATTATTTAACATGTAATATATTTACTTTAATAATTAAATAATAACTATTTAATAATAACAATAATTACTTAATTTTAACAATAACAAAAACAACTATTATTATTATTAGTTTCCTTACTATGATAATTAATATAATTATTAAATATTATTTAGTAACAACAATAAGACTTATTATTTTTTATTATCCTCACTATAATACCATTTCCTGTTTTTTTTTTTTTTTCATATTCCTGCATGTTTGTTGTACCACATAACCTATTTTCAAATATGAATAAGCAGTGAAGAAGTTTTTTTTTAAAAAACAACAATAATAATAATAATAATAATAAACTATTTAATGAGTTATTTCAAGAAATGTATTCTTTTAATTATTATTTAATTATTATTTGTTCCTCATTATTTCAGGACAATTATCCTCTTGACATTTTTGACTTAATGCCTAAAAAAAAAATTTCAATTCTAAAATAAAAAACATGCTCATTATTTCAAGTCATTGTATCTGTGTGCATTCTGTATGTATTTTTGAGTAAATTAATAAAAATGAGCCTCATGTCACTGGCCCACATGCAATGTGCATGAAAGCTTCAAACAGGTGAGAAATTAATCATTTAGGTGTCATCAATGTCCAAAAACACTATTTGAACTAACACTTTTCATGTGCTGTTTTTCTGATAACCAAACAATTGTAAAGTCTTTCATGTCCGGTTTCCAGCCAAACAGAAATATATGCAGTCGTATGTAAACACACAAACAATATTAATCAGAGATCTAAAAAAAAAAAGCCACGGTGAAATTAGACATGTGCAGATCAAACCAGACCTGGTAAATTAATTTGATATCAGGTAAAAAGAAAAACTCCCTTAGCCAGATTATTCTTTAATTAGTACAACGAAACAAGCCCCCCGGCACGCACACACACAATTTAATTTCAGTGAAGATATGTAAACTTTAAAGGCAGGGTCGACCATCAAATGCCACCTTTCCTCTCTTCTCATCTCTCTTTCACCCTTTCTCATGCTCTCGTTCTCTGTCATCTAATCATCTTCACAAGGCAGGGTTAACCGAGCAGTTAATTATGTGTGGAGAGAGAGATTGAGGAAGTAACTCATGTTATTCGGATACGCCTAAGCCAGCACTTTAAGGACTGACTTTGTGTGTGTGTGTGTGTGTGTGTGTCAGAATAGCTACGGTATATCTTTAGCAGTGTGTGTGTGTGTATGTGTGTTGACCACCCCCTGTCCTTTTCAGCAGTCACAGAGGTGGGTCCACTTTCTACACGGGCATCAGACAAAATGCTCAATAGAACTGCATTAACTCTCAACTCCAAAAAAGAGAAACATTTCAATTGAGACTCGATCAATAAAACACATACAAACCCTTGTTCGTACACAAACACACACAGCCCATGCCTCCATGTTTCACCCTTCCCTTGCTTTCTCTGTCAAAAGTTGGTGTGAGTATGTGCGTGTATATGTATCGAACCCCCAGCTGGAACTCGAATGCTGTTTATAGACTCTCTTTTACACTCTTTAGACTTCCATGCGCTCGAGCACACATCGACTCCCTGCGAGGGGCCAACCAACACACATTGATCCCTCTCAACTCCATGCCTTCCGCCACCATCGCCACCCCTCTCCCCTCTCTCTTAATTGTGGTTTCCTTGCGCTCTGAGGTGGATCAATTGGCTGATGGCAGGGTAGGCCGAGTGAAGCAGGGGGGTAGAGTGGAATCGATCCCCTAGCAGGAGTATCCCCTCTCCCCTTACCTTCCCTAGGCTCTGGGTCCCCTCCTCCACATTAGCGGCTGCTATGCTAACGTTGGCCTCAATGCTGTCAATCTTCTCCTGCTGAGCCTAAAACAGAAAGACACAGGTTACAGACTGTCCATACACACAAACTCCATAATACTCCAGACAAGATATAGGAGTAGTTGATAAATGTGTGTGTGTATATATACAGTATATATATATATATATATATATATATATATATATATATATATATAT
>NW_015505190.1:3116374-3124768 GCF_001515645.1 Sinocyclocheilus grahami | reverse complement strand
AGATAGATAGATAGATAGATAGATAGATAGATAGATAGATAGATAGATCAAAATCCTATAAGCACTTATTTATTAGTCATCCGCACACACCTTACCACCTAACCCCTGTAAACAGACTATTTTAAGACACTCACTAATGACTGGGTACGAAAGCTATTGATGGCTTTCTTTTTCTCTCCCTCCCTCCCCTCAGGAGTAGACGATAATCAGCACCGTCTGCTCACAAGCTGTATGGATGCTTAAGAGAACACACAGTCACACACGCAGACCTCCTGAGGTCATCTTTGGCTCAGTGTTAATGGAATAAACTATACTGTGGGTGTCCTCTACAGAGAGGCAAGCGCTAATAAGGCTGGATATCATCATATTATACTTACCACCATCCAGATCCCATCACATCTTAGACCCTAGGATCCAAACCAGTACTGTCAAATTTTAAAACCTGAAACCCAAAATTGTTCACAATATTTTCTCTCCATTGCGAGTACAACCAGATACTCAGATATCCATATCCATATTTCATCCATTGCCAACATCTCATTAAGTTCTCAGTCAAAATTGCGCGTTTGTAGAAAAAGTTTAAAAACCAATGATTTCTTACTGCATGAACCTTACAGTTTTTCCTGATTACTGGAAAGGTTTTTTTTTTTTTAAATCTTTTAAAGTATTATTATTATTACTTAACTCCAACTGTCTATTTTTATGGTCTTCATAATGTTTGACAAATAAAATATTGTTACCAGAAAATCTAGGGGAAAAATCATTACAGAAATGCCCATGAGCTTTCTCAAGACTTAAATGATTTAAGATTTAATTATTTTTATAAATCAGACCTGGATATCACAATTTTAAAATTCTCTGTTTTTTCTAGTTTTTTTATGAGCAAAAGCACCCTGTGATTATTTATTTTCTCATTAATTATGAACCAGATGTTGATTAAAACCTTAAGTTATACATAAAAAAGAACTGGTGCTTTGTTGGAGCCTGTCGATTCCCATCGGCTCACATCCGGAAGCAAACATCTAGCAGGGATTACAGATCAATTCATATGTATTGAACACAGGGGTCAAAGCTAACAGTTGGCCAATCAAAGTGTTCCACTCAACTGCTCTCAATTCACACTCTGAATAATCATACTCGGGATCATCCCTCCTAACTGATTCACATACACAAAGAACACTAAAAACATCACCAACGTATGCAGCTTGCTTTATAATATAGGTTGAGGACACTAAGGATCTCAAAAAGACAGCCGAAATAAATCTTAATCTGGGTCAGACCAGCCCACCCCCCAAAGTTCCTTCTATAGGTGTGTGATGAGAGCAATCTTAGGGTTTTTCTCTTTCTGTCCCCGGGGAGCTACTTTAACAATGTCTGTCTTGTTTCCGTCTATTGTCAGTCGTCCACATCTCGCTGACACAGAAACACTTGCAGGCTCTCACACACTCTCTGCGTTGGTGGACACAGGAAAGCTCTCTGGCATCTCTGGGGGGACCAGATCTGGGTGCTAAGGTCACACACACACTCACGGCACATAACACACTCCAAGAAATCTTATCCCATGAGAGACTCGGACAGACTCTCAGAGACATTAACACACAGGTTACATGCTTGTCTGGCCATTAGGTAGAGAAAAGACATCACACGTACACAATCCCCTACTCCAGAGACTTGAGTCAAACATTACTTAATATATACAGTGGGTACGGAAATGCTCTTTGGGTTCTTCTTTACCTCTCTCACCAAGGCTTTTCTCCCCCGATAGCTCAGTTTGGCCGGACGGCCAGCTCTAGGAAGGGTTCTGTTCCACAATTCTTCCACAATTCTGTCTCTGAGCTCTTCAGGCAGTTCCTTTGACCTCATGATTCTCATTTGCTCTGACATACACTGTGAGCTGTAAGGTCTTATATAGACAGGTGTGTGGCTTTCCTAATCAAGTCCAATCAGTATAATCAAACACAGCTGGACTCAAATGAAGGTGTAGAACCATCTCAAGGATGATCAGAAGAAATGGACAGCACCTGAGTTAAATATATGAGTGTCACAGCAAAGGGTCTGAATACTTAGGACCATGTGATATTTCAGTTTTTCTTTTTTAATAAATCTGCAAAAATGTCAACAATTCTGTGTTTTTCTGTCAATATGGGGTGCTGTGTGTACATTAATGAGGGAAAAAAATTAACTAAAATGATTTTAGCAAATGGCTGCAATATAACAAAGAGTGAAAAATTTAAGGGGGTCTGAATACTTTCCGTACCCACTGTATATATAGACACGTCTCACAGCTGTATCAGAACAGGATGAAGGCATTTTTTATCATGTTCAGAGAAATTTGTGAATGCACAGATTACTTCCTTTTAATTTTTGTTTAACCTGCATTGAACCTGATTAACATGATGACATTTATTTTTTGCTTAAAGGAACAGTTCACAGCTCTTTATCATACAATGAAAGTGAATAGTGACCACAGCTGTCAAACTAGTTTTTAAGTCAACTATGATTTTCAATTTCAATCCACTGTGATTGTATGGAAGGCATCCTGCTTGATGTCTCTTTTTGAGTTCCATTGAAAACAATGTCATATAGGGTGAATTAAGGATAACTTACATTTTTGCCTAAATGATCCCTTTTAACTGTGCCCATATGATGTTAAGATTTATTATGCATTTTAACCATGGCAACAGCCTGTTACATCACTAAGAATGCTTTGTCTGAGCAACATTCCACAGTGCCTTGTGGCACATGGGAATATTTTCAAACCAGGTCACTACCCTGAAAAAAACAACAAAACCAACAATAAAATTGAGAGATTTTTTTTAACTGAAACACATATGAACCCAAATCCCCTAGTCGTTAATGGTAATTGTCCCACACTTTGCAACAATGATTTTCCAGTCATTTGCATGTGGATAAGGATTTTTACATTTTATTTTATGGAAATTGAACTCTCAAGAATAATTTCTAAACAAAAAAAATACTTCAGATGAACATATCATGGTGAAAACAGTTGTGCTTCTTAATATTTTTATCGTGATACGATTTTTGAAATCGTGATACATTTCAGGATTCTTTGATTAACAGAAAGTTCAATATAACAGCATTTATTTGAAATGGAAATCTTTTATAACATTATAAATGCCTTTACTGTAACTTCTGATCAATTGAACGCATCCTTGCTAAATAAATGTATCAACTTTAAAAAAAAAACAAAAAAAAAACAGTGCGATAGTTATTGTCGATCATCATAATTTCAAATTGCAAACGTAAAAAAATTGCTATTTTACAATTTTGTTGTACCTGGACAGTGCGGCTGGAGTTGATGTGCTCTTGATGCAGTTTGTCCCACTGACCGTTCCTCTGAAACTGCAACAAGGAAGCTTAGTTAATTTCACTGCTTTAACTGTTTATGTATATTTAATACAATCTCCTCATGATCACAGCCTGGTAATTCACAATCATCTAGGTTTCCATGGCTATGCAAGATCCCCCAAACCCTATTATCCTATTATTTGTTCCTCAAGCACGCTAACCGGGAGAGATTTCAGATACACCATGAGCTATTCAGCACTCGACTACCTATGGTGACCACACACACAGACACATGGCTCTCTCTGTTGACCATATGCTGAGTTTTGGGTGTGATGTGCTGGGCTTTGCTGTCACTGTTCATGTGTGTGTTTGTACCTTTTCTATGTTGTGTTGGTGCTGGTGCAGTCTCTCCAGGTCAGTGGGAATAGCCACTTTAATGAATTTCTGAATGGGGGGCTCCAGGCGACGAAGTGGAAGCTTTCCAGCCTCCTCCGCCATCATGACTGTCTCTTATGACCTTCTCTTATAAGGTCACGGGCTTAACAAATTCATACATACTCAGTTTTCCTCTAAAAGACAGTAAGAGACAATATGACAATTAAAACAGTAAAAAATGTATATAAAGATAATACAGTATTAAGTTAAGAGGGTGGGTAGTTTTTCTCTATGAGAAAGTTAAAAAAAAGTACTGATTAGTATCAATACAATTGTAACAGATGGTAATAATATGGTATTTTTGATATAGGCTGATAAAGGTACTGAATGCATAATTTAGTATCATGGTATTTACATTGTACTCTGACATACTTCAAAGAATATAGTCCAACATCACAGCATTACTATTACCATGTTATATGTGTAGAAAACCTGGTAAAAACAAAGATACTAAAGTGCAAGTGTCCAATGTCAGCATTATGTCAGAAGTCAGACAACACGCCTAGCGTGATGAGACTGTTACACTGTTAGCTGACAAATCAAGACTGTGTGTTCACATTCTCATGTTCAACGTTATACTTTTAATACGCCGTAACAATAAAATCCCTCGGGCAATCAGATGTGTATAAGTTCAGCTAGCTTGCTACACTCCCTCAACAGAGACTTTATTCAGCTCTGTGATTGTAAACCATATATACTGAAACTGCTTTTTTTCCCCCAGTTTCAGTCGTTCCTTACCTGTCGAGAAAACGGAAAACAACAAAGCCCTGCTGTCGGTGATTTTAGTCGCTGTCACTAACTTTGTGTTTGTAAACAGTGGTTTCGATTTGTGCTGTGTGCAACTCCAAACTGTGTCCGTCTATGGCTCTAAGCGGAACTAAGACTGTTTTAATAGAGTGAACGTGCTGGGCAACTTTATCATCCAGGGGATAAAACACTTTGCAAACAAACAATGTTTAGTTACGAAAAATGCTAATTGTTGCATTTGCTATTATATGAAATAGCAAAGCTTAATACTTAAACTATATCATATATAATGTCCACATTTGCAGCTTAAATGTTATTAACAATACTCATGAAATGTTTCACAATTGCACTATTTTAATAGTGTATAGAGACAGAGAGAGAAACTTTAAAAAAATATGTGACATTTCTCTGTTTTCACATTTCATAACAATAATGAAATCAAGTGTACACATTTTAGATCATTAAAAAAATATAGGCCTATATCCTTCTTACCTGGTGTCAGAGATGTGGAGTGTCTTTCTCACGTACTGCCCTTTCTGTTTCTAAGCTACCCAAAACAACTTCCTACAAATCAATATGTTCAATGAGTTGTGTAAAAACGACAGTACATTTTTTTTTACTGTTGCCATATCTAAAGAAAGTCTAAAACAAATTTGTCCTGAGGTTTGAATGAGGTTATCAGAAAGAGATTAGATAATAATTACAGAATTGCATCACAGACTTTTAAGCATGTTAAGCGTTCTGTGTATGTAAATATATGAGGACTTTGAATGTGTTGGGTATAATTAAGGCTCAGATACACCGCACACACCTGCTCTTCCCTCAGCACCCCAACGATCAGTGTTTCTGTCTTTAGGGAACACCGACGGATTAACCACATGTGAGCACTGAGATCCAACCAAAGCCCACTGTGTGCTCCCTCTCTCCCTCCCTTTCTCTCTCTCTCCCATTCTCTCTCTGGGTATCTTTATTTCTGTATCTCCCAAAGGCTTTTTTGTAAAGCTCTGGATCTTTAGGTTTATTTTCCAGCGACACACACACATAAACAGAAAGACATAGCGAGAGATGTAACCACCATTTTAGTTAATAAAGAAACTACAAAGAAATCACCCACACAACCAACCAACCAGCGTGAAAAGCCACACTCCAGACAAGAAGTTTCATAAGTCTCTTTTACAGGTACAAACCACCATATCTACATGACTGATAATCACTCCTCTGCTCTTCAATCGACTGATTACTATCACAATCAAATAAATAAATGAAATCTACAAAGAAAAAGTATATAGGCCTATCTTATTTTTGTTATTTTCTCTATGTATTTTATATTAAATATATTATTTATAATAAACAAATGTTTTTTTTTTACAATCTTACATTCTATGATCCATCCACCTCACAGGTGTGGCATATCAAGATGCTGATTAGACAGCATGATTATTGCACAGGTGTGCCTTAGCCTGGCCACAATAAAAGGCCACTCTAAAATGTGCAGGCCACATAGCAAGGATGCATTCAATTGATCCAGTTAGGACATTATAGTGTTATGAAAAAAGATTGCTGTACTTATGAAAGAATTATTATTTTTTTAATCAATTTTCCTCAAAGATATTAAGCAGCACAACTGTTTTCAACATTGTTAATAATAAGAAATGTTTCTTAAGCACCAAGTCGGCATGATTTCTAAAGGATCTTATGATACAAAGAACGCTAGTGTAAGCATTCAGTGTTTCAAACACAGGAAGAAATTATTTAAAATATATTAAAACAGAAAACAGTTATTTTGAGTTGTAATCATAATTCACAATATTATTACTGTTTTACTGTATTTTTTATCAAATAAATGCAGCCTTGATCAGCATGAGATAATTTTTTTCAATAACATGCCACCAAAAAATCTTACCGACATAAATTTATGATCTTAAAAATCAACAAGACACTGATTGAGCAAGAGACATAAAAAAAGAGAGCGTGAGATACATAAAGACAGAAAGAAAGAGTGGGAGGATGGAAAAACTGAAAGCGTTTGTGGTAGAATCTAAAAGGGCTTTCGAGGGGAGAATTTGAGCCCAACAACCTTGCAGGCTGCAGTACATTCATCCAATCAGTCTCAACTTCCGACATGAAGCAGAGCTCTCCATCTCTCCAGACTGTCCCTCCCCTACCGCCCTCATCCATCCTGACCGAGGGGGAGTCCCACTGTAGTGGGGTAATACCACATGCCTGTGAAGGGACCAGTCTTCATCATATCACCATCATCTTCACTTCAACCCCATCATCCAAAGGTAAAACTCAAAAGGCCAGACCACATTATTCAATGAGATTAGAATCTGGAATACCCCCTTCATAGATCAAACAGGCCAGTGCAGCCTACACCCGTGCTTCATACCAAAACAATATGAGACTAAATCTAAAATAAGACAGATATCCTGTTTAAAAAATATTCTAAATTCTTACCTTTTCTGAAGAAACTGCGATTGTGCTTGCTTGTGACAAAAAGTGCTAAGGTTTTTGCCAGGCGTTGTGCATCTGAGTGTTTTTAGCATGTTGCTATATGATTGTTTTGGTGTTCTGGGTTGTTGCTAACTCATAGCCAAAGAAGGTTCATTCCAAAGTTTAAGTGATGTTCTGCAACTTAGATATAGCTCAGGTTGTTCTTTCATCACAAGTCTATTTGATCTTTCACCCACTTGACTAGTACACATATTTTCAACAAACCATGCAAACTAAGATCAAATTCAAGTTTCAGTTCAAACAGTACAGGATGAGTTATACGTATATACATGTGATTAGGGTTTTGCTTTCTTTAGAAAACAACACTAAATAATTAATTGGAGGGGCATATTATAATTAATGAGGGATAGTGATATTGTATTAAATTGCCTTTAGATTTTAAATGAAATGTGAGTTGCCTTTATTTGAATGAGTTGGAACTTCTTTATATAGTTTTTAAAGATGTTTAAGCTACCAAATATTAAATATGTATATCTCAGGAACTCTTTCAGGTTGACCAGCAATCAATTTAATGCAAACTCATACCTGGTTTTAGGGGGTGAAAGTTTAAACTGGATTACAGATCAATATTAAGATTGGATTTAGGGGTCATGTTAGAGTTTTGTCAAGTGTTTGATTATGCTTGTTATCTTGTTCTAATTGTAATTGTGTAAATATATAAAATAAAAGTTTATTAAATACAAGATTTGTCAGGTAATCTTGTATTTAATAAACTTTACATTTTTTTATTATTTTATTTTATTTTATGAATAGTTCTAGATCATAGCTAATGCAAATGTGCACTTTGGTATTAGATATGATTTGCATGTGTGTGTGTGTGTGTGTGTGTGAGTGTGTGTGTATGTGAGCACCAGTCTCGCTCTTCTGCTAAAGCTTTGTTTCCAGTCCACACAGTGTGAGTCCAGCCCTGCTGATCCCCTCAACACACTCACTAACAGACAATCAATATATCATGAGCCACACAAACACACCACACCATACTTACAGGGAAATGAGGTGTGTGTTGTGTGTGTGTGTGTGTGTGTGTGTGTGCCCCTCCCCTGCAGCTCTAACTCAGGGTTTTAATGAAGACTCCTGGGGGGTTGGCTACCTGTCACTCTGAATCGATCTGCCTCCCCCAGACTGACAGCTTCACCAACCTACCATCCACCTGTCTAAGTGTGTGTGCCACCGTGAGAGTGTTTATAACACTTATTATAATAAATGAAACTGAATATATATATATATATATATATATATATATATATATATAGCTGTGTTATTTTAGAATCATTGAGAAACTATCATAGTTTTTAAAAGAATTTAGAATCAGTTTTTTATTTTAAAGTTTTAATAATTTTGCTGTTTTTGTCATTTTTAGTAGTTTTTGACTTTTTTTATATATATCTA
>NW_015505190.1:3104069-3116304 GCF_001515645.1 Sinocyclocheilus grahami | reverse complement strand
TATATATTATAAAAATAAATATATATATATATATATATATATATATATATATATATATAGCTGTGTTATTTTAGAATCATTGAGAAACTATCATAGTTTTTAAAAGAATTTAGAATCAGTTTTTTATTTTAAAGTTTTAATAATTTTGCTGTTTTTGTCATTTTTAGTAGTTTTTGAATTTTTTTATATATATCTATATATTCTTATTTCAGTTATTTTAGTATATAAAGTTAAATGAAATTAAAATGAGAAATGTTGCCTTGGCAAATAGCTAAAATAAAGTTTTTTAAATATTTTATTTTAAGTTAATGTTTATTTATTTATTTCAAGTAATGAAAATGTTTTTAAATGGTTTCAGTTTTAGTTAACTAAAATAACCCTGATACACACACACACACACACATATATATAAACCAAATGGCTTAAAAAATTACTTAACAATAAAAAATGCAAGTAGTTGCCTGTGAGGCGTAGTGTTAGGGTATAGAAAATATAGTTTATCATTATGCCTGTGGACAGTCCCCGTAAACCACATATACAAGTATTTGTGTGTGTGTGTATTCAAGTAATGAAAATGTTTTTAAATGGTTTCAGTTTTAGTTAACTAAAATAACCCTGATACACACACACACACACACACACACATATATAAACCAAATGGCTTAAAAAATTACTTAACAATAAAAAATGCAAGTAGTTGCCTGTGAGGCGTAGTGTTAGGGTATAGAAAATATAGTTTATCATTATGCCTGTGGACAGTCCCCGTAAACCACATATACAAGTATCTGTGTGTGTGTGTCTGCCCATGCATGGTGAGCTTTGCTCTCGACAATCCCAGACAAATTAGAAGAGTGATGGAGGAAGACAGAGAAAGAGCAGCCGTGTCAGTGTGCATGTGTGCGAGTGCGCATCTGCAGCGAAATGTCACAGCGTGGATCGATGGGGCTTAACGAGGACCGCAGGCCTGATGTGGTCAGAATCCCCCAAAATGATCTGAATCTGTCCCCCAGCTCAATCCCATACCTGAAGCTCAATGCAGTGGGGACCCTGACCAGAATCCCCCCATACACACACACACACACACATATAAGGGTACTTTATGGTATTAGGCTGTAAAGACACCCGGCACGCCGACGCTTTTTGAACTTCACAAAGGGGGAGTCCCTCGGCCTCATCCTGAGTCGTGACAACAAACACAAGCTTCAAGAGAAAAACACTTCTGATGCTTTTACACAGAGGTGAACAGAAAAACGACACTTCCACTCAAATAATCAGAAGGGTTTTTTATGATTTCAAAGTGCTGAACAGAGCCTCCAGTGAACCAAAGAGGAAAAAAAACTAAACAAACCAAAAGAGACATTGAAAAACATGTTTTTTTTTTCTTTTTTCATGTTTCTTCTCCAAAAAAACAATGCACAACTTGTACCACAAGATTTGAAAAAGCTATCAGATAAAAACACTTCAAAATATTAGTTTTGTATTGTGTATATATATATATATATATATATTTATATAATTTGTACTTTCTCATCTGTTCAAACTGCTGCCGTATGATAAAGTAAGCGAGAACGCCCAGTCAGTAAGTGTGTTCAAGCCCTTGTGGAGCCGGCAGTCTTTGCAAAATAAATACAAGCAGAGGCGAGAAGGAGAAAACCATGCATATAATCCGTTTTTACTTTTTGTACATATAAAAGACATTTTTGCAACAATGTCCTCCATATTAATAATGGCGTAGACAGTATAAACATAAAAAAATGAGCATGAACGCGGAATGTTTCATTCCTTCCATCCTCTCTCTGCACCTGCGTCTCACCTGCCTTCTCTTAACCTCCTGTTTTTTTTAAGTGCTCAAAGCCCAATTCTACTCTTTTTAGTCTGTTACCCTACCACTAAAATCCCTTGGTTTTTATTCATAATAATAATAATAATAATAATAATAAAAACTACAGTAATTTCAAGTCTGTGGAACTTCGTCGTTAAAAGTTAGTATGCAGACCAGGCTAAATCATCTCAATTGAAACAGTTACCTTACAAGACGAGTCTTAGTATTAAAATAATTTAGAGTTTGAAATAGGACTGGAACAAACACACACACTCTCTCGTTCTCTCCTCTCTCTCTCTCTTCGTTTACAATAGCACTTAGTAAATTGCACTTGTTTGCAGGTTTCTGGGGTGTGATCAACTGTGATTCTGGACATTAATGCACTCTGTCGTTCTGTCTGTGTAGCGAAAGCCTCCCTCAGAGACACTCCTACGTGTTTTCACACACACACATCCACTTCGTTTCTGCCAACGTTGATATGTCATAATCTGGCAACTGAAGCTGGCGTTTTGGATCCGTGCGTATGTGTGAAAGGACAGTTCCGTGTGCACTTGTGTGTTTGTGAGTGTATGTTTGTGATGAACACAACTGCTGTCATTGAGGTGGATTGTGGTGGAACTTTTGGACCGCCTGCAAAGGAGCCGTTAAGTGTGCGTACTCACACACACGCACACACATACACACATTCTCACACGGTAATACTTCTCCTGACGTGGCGCACTGAGCTATAAGCATGGCACTCGTTCCCAGGGCACGTTACGTCAGATACGCTCAAACCCCGCCTCGTATCTACACTATCAGGCGCAGAGCAGAGATTAAAAGCGCTTATATGATTGGTTTCTCCTCAGACACATTTGTTTCCTGTGAGGGTTTGGGGACTCATGGGAAATTGAGTTCAGTGTCATTGTTAGCTACTGGCTCTTAGTTTACAGCCGCTGTGGGCGTGTCTGAGTGAGCTCGTGGGCGTGTCAGTGGTGTGCAAAAAGGGGCGTGGTCATCAATAGGGCAAGGTGTCCAGAAACCTATCGATGAGCGGCGGGGGCGGGACCAGGTCCTCAAGCTTCAGGTAGAAGATCCTCTGTAAGCCTTGCGTACGCTGAGTTCGAAGCTCTGCCCTCAAGCCCAGCACAGCTCCCACTGGGGATGGGGTCTTGCCGGTTGAAGCCACGCCTCCTGCGCTGACCGAGCTCAGGTGTTCTCGCAGGCAGCAGATTAGTTTGGATTGCAGTTCCTCCACTTTTTTAGGCTCCTTTAGACCGGGACATTGTTCTGAAATGAGAGGAAAGTGTCTGAGTGCTTTTGTTTAAGCTAAATATTGGTTAAAACGTCACTACAACTCGCACCACTGAAACACACCCCATACACACATCACTTTAACAGTAACAATATCTGCAGTTGGTTTGGGAATCAAGAATCACTTTTTATTCACAACTGGTTCTATTTTTGAAAAAGTAATTAAACCAAATCATTTTCGTGACACTGATGGATCACTTAACATATAGGGCCAGATTTACTAAACAGGGCAAATTAATGTTAAAGGGCAATTCCATGAAAGCGCCGATGGGAGGGGAAAATTCTGTGGGTGATTTACTGACAAGGTGCACATTAAAGAACACAGACGGAACATATCATTTTCATAATGACCAGCACAATCTACCAAGAGCAGCACAAATTATCACCTGCTTTAAGACATGCTTTTTTGGGCTTTAATAATGCCACAAATACCAGTGAATTGACGAGCACAAATCTTTGTAAATCGAGTTGCTTGATTCATTTAAATACTCTCCTTCCATAAATTTACTAAAAGGGAAACTCCTACAAATGCATATTGAATAAGGTGAGTCACAAACATAACTGTGTCCATGCATTTTCAGCACTAATTTACCACTTTGTGTCTTTAGTAAATCCTGACAATAGTTGTCAGGGTTTGCGCTGACGCAAGCTGATAGTGAACCTGGCCCATAGAGTGCCCAAAATATTAATTATATATGATCATATTAAATAAATATGAATATAATATATAATACAATATATCATTATATTAAATTAATAATAATAATAATACATATTATTGAACACTATTTTTTTCTAATGATTCTCATCCTCAATCAGCAGTCTATTGTGTCTTTGTATTACACTTCAAACAACTCTGAGTGTGTAAGTGCCCACAGTATGGTAGAACAGCCATGGATGTGGAAGTGCAAAGAGATGCTGGCTTGCTTTGGATATATCTGTGTGTGTGTGTTCCAAATCTATGTGTCTAGAGCAGCTCCATTGTCACTGCATTCAGCCTACATCCACTCTCACTCTCACTGTTTTTTTCCCTGGCTCTCTCTGTGTCTCTCCCTCTCTCCTGGGGGATGATCGATGGCACTCTTCCACCACAGACATTTTTAGAGGGTCGATAGACTGAGTGGAGGAGTGGAGAGAGGGAGAGAGAGAGAGCTAGAAAGAGAAGAGAGGTAGGGACCCGAGCTCTACTGAGTAGCGCTCAATTCCTCTACAGAGTTAAGTGCTGCTCCAAGGGGGCTATCAAACACACACACATATGCACACACACACACATATCTACACACAACACTGTAGATTGTGGCTGAAAAAAGAGAGTTAAAGATTGGGCCGAATGGGTAAATTGATTGACAGCTGTATCTCTCTCTGTTTTCATTGACACTTGCTATCTTTAAAGTTAGCGTAAGATTAAAACTGTTCCTATCTTGATCTTTTTCAAATGTTTTTCCCAACATTAACATGTTTCTATTCACAATGGAAAAAACTTTTTTTTTGTGTGCAAATAAAGCAACATAAAAACAGCAGCATGTAGTTTTTCTTCTCTGAGCAAATTATTCACATGGCTTGTTCAATTAATTTATGCAAAAATCTGAATATTGAAACAAGCAGTGTTTTTATCCAATGTGATATTTTTTTCTGTAAGTGTAAGTCACATGACTTGTTGAATTTGATTTACACAAAAAATTTGAATATGGTCAGTGCCAATAGCCTTGTGAACAAACAGCTCCGTTACACTACGGGCGTCCCGAGTTTGAATCCCAACTCAAGGACCCTTCCCGATCCCGCCCCCCTCTTTCTCTTCCACCTAGCTTCCGGTCAGCTCTGATCTGTCCTATCATAATAAAGGCAAAAATTTTTTTTTTAAAAATCAGCATTTTTTTCAAATAAAGCAGTGTTTCCATCCATGCGATATTTTCTTCTACATGTGAATTATTCAGTCACATGACATTTGAGGACTCTTTTGAAATTCATCTATACATTTATTCAATAAACTTGTTTCCATCATAATTTATGTGCAAAAGTTTTTTTATGTGCATTTTTGAAATTTAATTCGCATCTCTGTTTCCATCCAGCATTATTTTAGGCAATATTCCAAAATACTTTGATAGAAACCCAGCTGTCTTTATTCTTCTAATGCTTGCCAGAATGTGCACGTGTTTCTGTGTGTGTGGCGCAAAGTGTGTTTGTCTGTATATAGGTCGACCTGCTGTTTAGCCTCCGTGTTAATAATGCATGGTAAGACTTGAGCACCTGCTGACCCAAACACACACACACACACACACACACTGTCCTACTTTGTCAACCAATAAGCAACTATCTCCACCTGCACTCAAAGAGGAGATGCACACAAACCTCACACCATCTCTGTGTGTGTGTGTGTGTGTGTGTGATTAATGGGGATTATTTCTGCTGTCCAGGTAAACCTAATCTCTGTCAGCACCTGCCCCACACCTGTAATCACTGTGATGACCGCTAGCAGCGGGACAAAAGATGTGTAAAAACACAAATACAAGAATGACAACAGGAAGTGACAAGTGTGTGAAATGCATAGAAAGGGATTTCAGAGCATTTTTCAGAGGTTGCGTGTTACCTGTGAGCAGCACTAGGGCGCACAAGCAGGAGAACGCAGGCATGTCAAGGTTGAGACTCTGCAGGTGAGTGCTGAAGTCTCGGATGGAGTCCAGCCACTCGCCGAAGCCACGCAGGCACTGCTGCCGGTGAAGGACCAGGCCTGTGCAAAACACGAACTTCTCATCTGCCAGCAAAGACCTGAGCAAAAGAGAGGGAGAAGAGGTCTAGATGAAGAACTGTTGTTATTTATACTGCTTCAAGGTGCCGTTTGAAGCCACGAGTTCAGTCGCAGCCTTTCATCTTTTAATTAATCGCCGTTCTTCTCGTTCCCTTCAGAACAGGTACCTGTTTCAATTTAGCGAGCCTCTAATTCTGTACGTAGCCACACATGCTATCAGAAAGCACACACAGTCACTGCTGTGACACACACGCTGATTATCACCTCTCTCTGATTCATGTGACGACGATCTGCCCTTGGATTGGCTGCCGAATCTGTGTTTAAGGCATACTGCACGGAAACAATTACCATAGCGACAAATGAAAGCCAGTACAGGGAAGAGCACATCAAAGATAGGAATGGACCTAATTATGCCAAGCTTTCCCAATTAAAGCTTTTAAAACATTCCTGAGATTATACTCTTTCTTTCTTTCTCTCTCTCTCAGCTCTGTCAGGGTTGGAGGGTAACTTCTGGGTCAAAGCAGTAAAGTTGTATCTTCACGTATTCTCACGAAAATCGTTTGTGTGTAATTGCAGCGAAACACCCAAACACTCGCTCTGCACTCGTCCATCTTCTCTATCCACTCATCCTCACTCTCTTTTGGTCTGTCTTCAGGCCTTCTCAACCCTGCAATTTAGGAAGAAAAACTTCCTCTCGTTTTTCCCATAGAGTGCTGGCTTCTGCTGCGTGAACTGTTCTTCATTAGTCTGCACGAAAACACACTCTAGTATAGACGAGGAGTAATGGAAAGGGGATGAAGGGAAAACGGCGAGGAGGAAGATTTCGAGAGTCATCTTCTGAGCTGTTTTTGAAGCCCAGAGGGGTAAATAATCAAAATGCGTGCTTCATTAATGCGGTCTAATGGTTTTACGCCACTACATATGAATGCATATATACTGAATTCACTGACACGGCGCTGGTGATGTTATATTGGAAAGTGAGCATCATTTTGTCCTGTTCACTCCAGGAGAGCATTTGAAGTGAGTACTATGAAGGGCGCAGGGCTCTTGTATGTGGGCGTCTGGAACACCCTACATGAAGACGTACATGACTGTTATTTTATGCTAACATCATGTTTATGCTAACAACTAATAAAGGAAGAGTTCACGCTAAATGTATTTTTAATTCATTGTTTGTTTATGTATATTTATTGATAGGAATATTAGTTTTTGACAATTTGAGGGTGAGTAAATGATAGCATTATATTTTTGGGCAAATTATCCCTTTACGATTGTTGTAGCAAATAAAATATATAAATAAAATATAACTTTTTTTTTAACATTATTTACAATTTTTGAAGGATCATGTGACACTGAAGACTGGAGTAATGGCTGCTGAAAATTCAGCTTTACCATCAAAGAAATAAATTAAATTTTTAAATATATTAAAATGGAAAACAGTTATTTTAAATGGTAACAATATTTAACAATATTCTACTGTATTTTTGATTTTAAAAATGCAGCCTTGGTGAACATAAGACAAACATTTGTGCTTTAATGTAGCTCTAGTGAATATGAGAGAAGTGAGGGTTTGATTTCATGTTTTAAAATTAATCATGAGGATGCACTACCCAGCATCACATGACCATAAATGGTGAAATTATTTCATTGCATATATCCTTCACTAACAGCTATGTGGAAGGGCCCTTCATTAAAGGTTTAAAAATGCCGTTTGTAATCAGTCCATTATCTACCGCTGCCATAGAGAAGGAGGGAAAACAGGAAAAGAGTGAACACAGAACGAGTGAAAGCTCCTCATTATTACAGAACAAAATTAACAACAGCACCCTTGAGGAGAGAAGCGCACACATTCCTTTTAAATTTGCGTCAGAGTGAGTCGGTCTCTTTGCGTCCATTCATTCATTAACCTCAGTGCGGCCGCACGGGGTAAGAATATGTGCATGTGTGAGCCACATCAGATACCATTCTCTGGTGTGTGGTGTAGAGTCTATTTTCAAAACATGTGAGAACTGTGAATGTTTGTGAGCGGAAAATGTGCAAGTTTGCCCATATTGTGAAGTCTCCACGCATTCTGAACGCGTATCTTGTGAGTTTTCAAGTGTCCGTGACGTAAGCCCGGATGAATCCCCCCACTTGAATGAGTCAGAACCCAAGTCTGCAGCTCCCTACTGAGGCTGTGACGCCACCACCCACTGCCCTCCCTCCCCACACCTGCTCCTACACCATCAGAGAGGGAGAGAGAAACACAGAAAGAGCACCAGAGCTAGTTAAACAGGGAGCAGCTGAGCTGAGACAAAAATCCACTTCCTGTTAAAGCAACATCAGAATGTCACTGAGTCACTGAGACACATCCACTCACGCATGCTTCTACTTAAAGTCAAGAAACAACAGGTTACTTTCTAGTCTGGATGCAAACTGTTCCGGCCTTTGCGAGTAAAACAGAAATGCAACATAATATGGTGAATGTAATAATAATTGATCATCAAAACTGTTCTAGAGCTGTTTCTGCCACACATAATGTCTTGGGAGGGGGAGGTGGTTAGGCCGGGCTGTTAACCAATAAACTTAAATAAGTGAATTCCACAGGATCTTCCACACAGTGTCCATAGTAACCTTACAGTGCTGAATAGAGAGCGAGAACACACACTCACACACTCATTGTATAGGAAGTCACAATGTAACTAGCAGCGACTGCAGCATATTACACAATATAAATCATGACGGTCTGTGAATGACTTCTTTCACAGTCATAATGATACTTTACACCTAATGCAAATTTTTAAAAAGAAAGAAAATCATAAGAGACGTATGAGACATCACTAATACCAAGTCATAGAAAAATCTGACAGTTGCTCTGAGATATTATAAGTGTAAAGTCAGAGTGTAATTGCTATAACTACCGTTTCCTCCCACAGCTGTAGCCATTCAGATGAGAGCTGAAAATGTCTAATTAGGATATTATTACAAGCTCTATTCTCTGTATTGTATTTCATACAGAGTATTTGATTGGGGGGCAAATATTAATGATATATTACAGGAAATATTATATTAAGCAACATTGTGAATACTGTGATGATTTTGATGCAGTTTGGTACTTTAGTAGCAAAAAAGAGAGTAGAGTTTAGTTTGATTAATTCCTGTGAATCACTTCAAACTGTTTGTTTCAACAAATTGATTCATAACCCCGATTCGGTGATTCACTTGTATCATCCGAAATGTTCAATGAAGTCTCCATGTGGCAGTTTTATATATTAAAATGTTTAAATTTTAAATGTCTAATAAAATTAGAATGACATTGAATATCATTCTTTCTTGTGTTCATTTAGCAAAAAATAGTGAAGACATTTTTGACTAGATTTCTGTTGCATTTTACATCTTACATTAAACATTTTAAAATCTTGGTTCTTGGCTACAGTGATTGTTCTTCTTATAAAAATATATATTTTGGGAAAATAAATGTAATAATAAATAAATATCGGGAGCAATTATATTGCTGTTCTACATAGATTATATTATACATTATACATTGTGAATCTACTTGGCTAAAGTAACTGGCTGAAAAAAATAGCCTTTTAAGCAATATTAGGTAAATGCATAAATATTGAGATATACTGTATACAGCATATAATTAAAAACTTACGAATGTAAGATTTTTATTAAATTGTTTTGCTATAATGCCCAACTCTATTATCATGAATGTGTTAGTGCAGTGTTTTTCAATCCTGTTCCTCAGGACTCACTGCTCTTCACATTTTGCATGTCTCCCTTATCTGTCTCACTCATTTGAGTTCACGGAGCTCTTTCCTAATGAGCTGATGATCTGAATCAGGTGTGTAAATTAGGGAGACATGCAAAATGTGTAGAGCTGTGGGTCCCCAGGAACAAGTTTGAAAACCACTGTTTTAGGCCCTGTCCACATGAACGCGGTTATTTTTAAACCGCAGCTTTTTCTGCGCGGTTTGGCCGTTCGTCCACACGCAAACGCAGCACCAAGTCACTGAAACTGAAAATTTTTGAAAACGCCTGCCAGGGTGAAGATTTTCAAAATCTCCGGTTGCAGTGTTATCCTGTAGACAGCGAAACCGGAGTTTTTGGCTTGTGACGTCGGAGCATGCGCTGTTATCTCCGCCTACTGGAAACTTTTTAAGGCTTCTGATTGGTCAATATGGCTTTACGGTTGAGATTATATCGCCACCTGTTGGCTTGGCATGCTCTTGACAGTGCTTCATAGCATGTATTTGCGTTTTCATGTGGACGGAGATTTCTTTTTAAAACGGAAGAAGGAAACTTTGTTTATAAAAATACCCTTGTACGTGTGGACATGGCCTTAGTGTATGCTTAAGATGGTGTACTTTTCAATGTTTTCAGTGCCTTAAAGTCTGCAATGTGAGATCTGTGTGTGCCTGCATGTACCTGTTGGCGAGGCGAAGCACGAAAAGCTCAAGGAAGGCAGAGTCAATGAGCAGGTTCTGGTCATCATGGTGAAGCTCAGAGAATCCAGGCAGCCGTTCCGCCCAGCAGCGTGTCACCTCCATGGAGCCGGTTAGCACTCTGTAGAACATCTGGATCTGCTGAGACTCAGATAGACCCACTGGCTCCACCGCACTGAACTACAGGAAGAGAGAGATGAGTATGCCACACAAATCAATAAAATAAATGTGAATGGTTATATTGTTGTTTTGAAGTTAAACTATGTTTTTGTTTTGTAATTTAATAATTTATGTATCAAATGGTAAAATAATGATTTCTGCTAATTAGACAAAATTCATAAAGGATCTCTCCACTTAGATACCTGACTGTAGTCTAGTTCTCGTGGTGTAGACTGGGAATAGGCCCTCACTACTGCATTCAGCAGGCTGAGGGGAGGTGATGGGGGCTCTGGCTCTGGCTGCAGGGGACTCTTTGGTTTAGATGGCAAGCGACCTCTCCTCCCCTTCAGGTTGTCTGTGCGCACCACTGTGTCAAACACACAAACAAACATATTTTAGACAATGCAGAGTCCACCACAAGCAGTTATAACATCTAAATATTATTATAAATTAATATTATTCAAACCATATTATGCAATTCCACACATGCAAAACAGCGACAGTGTATTTGAACACCTGTGAGCAATGATGTGTTGACAAATTATACTAATTATACCAATCCCTAGGAAATCAAAAGCATTTTGCATGTTTGTTTAGTAGTTTTAAATAAAAGTTTCAGAAGTTTCTTTCCATCTATGCCACTCAATAATGCTGGACTGGCCAGTAGGGGGCAGCTCAAATCTGCACGATTGCAGGTCTCAGAAGGAACGGGTGAGTGAAGGTGAGATATAATAAGAAGAATGTATGTCTGTCCCAATCTCCTGCTAAGATGGATAAGATGATCAGAGGTGTGATCTTTTTAAATCACATGGTATTCATGCATAAATTCTACAAGTATTAAATTTCCCTATGAACACATGTGCCTGTGACTGTACTGTGTGTTGAGTTATTACCGGTTCTGAAGCTGCTGATAGGCTGTGATTACAGAGGCGAAGTACTGCCAGTAAACACCTCCATTATAGTTTAATTCATGCATTCATACTAACCAACCAAACCAGCTACACGCCAAATCTGAATTAATCCATGGTGCTTCTTGAGCGTAGTGTGTGCATCTGCGGGTTTTAAGTCGTTAAGATAAAGAGTGTCTATCTCCTATGCATCAGTCTCTAACCAGAGGTCCAGCCGAGGTCATATGCACCAGGGCCTATTGTGTGATAATTGGTTTGAGTGGTTTGGCCAAACATATTATAGGTAGGTGGGTGTGGGTGTGTGTGTGTGTGTGTGTTTGATACCTTCTTTCACCATGCCTACACTGAGACACTTCTGGAAGCGGCAGTACTGGCAGCGGTTTCTTCTCCTTTTGTCCACAGGGCAGTTTTTACTGGCCAAACACACGTACTTCGCATTCTTCTGCACCGTCCTCTGCAGCCACCGACAATAAAAAGAGAAAAGGGAGAGAGAAGAAAAACAATAAGCTAACAGGTCTAAACATTTTATTTATTTAATTTGATCCCGTTTTGGGCTAAGAATTAAAAAGGAAGCTTGCAGGTCAGATTTTAATTACAACGTGAAAAGGCTCCGGCTCCATCAGGATAATTAGATAAAATTAATTTCCCAACATGCCTTGCCTGCAGGAGGGACAATTTTATTAGCGCAAGCTACTGACAATGAAGATCAGTGCAAGGCGTGCTGAGGCCGCTCCCGCGAGACATTCCGCGCCGCGTGATAAAACTGTTTGTGAAACTCGCGGGTCTGCTCACGGCACCTCAGGGTTTTGGCGGATCGTGCCTCTGCGATAACCCCCCCCCCCCCCGGGCTTTTTTCTCCCCGGGGGAATACAGGGCA
>NW_015505190.1:3079994-3102672 GCF_001515645.1 Sinocyclocheilus grahami | reverse complement strand
ACCCCCCCCCCCCCGGAGTTGTTTTCTCCACGGCTGGATATGCGCGATTATTGCTGACCTTATTAAAATGAAATAAAAACGATCTGCGAGTACTCGCGCCGTTAAAAACCATAGAAAAGAGGGAAAATACTTCGTTGACAACGCTAAGGTTCAGACATCAAATGCACGTGCTAACGGTAAGTCAGAAGATTAAGCACTTGCGTGAGAAATTCTGTGATTAAGGTAATATCCAAAACAAAGAAAAACAATGCTTTAACAAGCTACAACTGCGGTCAATTTAATAGCAACTAAAACGTACAGCAACAATGTTGGTTTCATTGTGCAGTTATTCAATTAGGAAAGCTGCCAGTTGTTAAAATTAATTAAAAAAAATAGTGATCGTTATCGTTGTGATAGTGATAGCATGCTAGTTACTAGGTATGACTTTATCATTATCTTTCATACATATTTTTAAAGTTTAACGCTGCTTTTGTATGTCAAGTGGCTAGTAGCTAATGGTATTCTAAAATCCCCCCTTTTTTGTCTTTTTTTTTAGTTTATCTAACTTTCATTTTTGGTTTGTATTAAAACACTTTCAATAAAACTATAAAGAGAAAAATCATAATACACACAGCTGTTTCCAACAGGTGAAAATAAAAATCAATCAAACCACCTGCGTTTCCCAGGAAGCTGGAATTTTACCATCAGGTGAAGTTAAAACACCCACCCACACACATGCTATCCATGTGATTTGCACGGTTTCTCATATTTCACTTAAATTGAACATAAAACTACCACAGCAGCCGCGGTAGAGTGGACTAATCTCCCAGTGGGCACACAAATGCACTTGTTAGCTAGGGGAGTCTACTCAGTTACAGCTACATTCACACTGATTCAGTATGACTTGATTAAAATACAACCTGTGGAGCACATCATCTCGAAAACACCCTGGGCTTAGTCGGAAAAAAAATGCACCCACCTCGCCGTTTCCCCCTGCACCACATGCACAAGTTATCCGAGTGCAACTTCGTTCTATATGCTACTTTATAGCTGGTTCAGACTGTGACAGATTCTGTCTGTTGGCCACAGTCATTGTACAGTCCCAAAAAAAAAGGTTTTATTGCTGCAGGAGTTCGCTAGATGAATAGACATCTCGTGATGTCCATAAAATAAGATAAACAGCTGTACATATGACGGTCATTAAGTGACTGGAACAGTTTCTGTGTATGTACGTGCATGTGTATTTGTATTTATTTATGCTCTAAACGATGTCACAGTACAAAACTGTCACGGTTGCAACAGGTTCCCGACTTTTCTTAAAACGAAAAAGAGCATCTTAGGTTATATTTGTAACTTTTATGAATATGTCTATCAATTTCTGCCCTCAAACAAATGGCAAAAAGCCTGAAAATCAAACACAACACTCTTAAAAATAAAGGTTCCGAATGGATTTTTACAGCAATGCCATAGAATAACTATTTAATGTGAAGAAAATTTTAATAATCAGAAGAACCCTTTTTCACTATAAAGAACCTTTTGTACATTTAAAAAGGTTCCATGGATGTTAAAGGTTCTTCATTGAACTATTGATGCCAATAAAGAACCTTTATTTTTAAGAGTGTATGACAAAAACTAAAACCTACTATTATTGTCTAACTACCATAATTCTCTCATGCAAGCACACAAATATACAAATACACACACACACACACACACACACACACAGAGTTGCGGTCCAGTGCACAGCAGGGTCCGTAGGGTCGGTAAAGACAAGCAGTTGTGGATTCATGACATGTAACATGTGCTAATGGCCCTGTCGCACATTCAGACCCCTTAGGGAACCTATATCCCCCTCTCCTCATCCTCTCCTCCCCTAATCAGAGATGATCAGACTATCTTCTCTCGCCCTCTCCTCTGGGTGTGTAATTAGACGTGTGTGTATGGCTGTTCAATAGAAGAGGTGGAACTGGGTCCCCATTAATTGGTTAAGTGTGTGTGTCTGTGTGTATTGCGCACTTAGACTGTATTATAAGACAGCTATGTCTGTGAATGAAACACATTTTAGTGTGTTTATTATTCAACACTCTGTAAATGCCATGATGCAGGCAACTGATTTAATCAAAGTAAGCTAAAGGAAAGTGCTGGAGATGAGTTTGAATTCAGTTAAGAGCTGTTAAACTATTATTCCAGTGGAGTGGGTCGAATGTGAAGGTTTTATGAGTGAGCGAGCCTGTCTTGACCCTCTATTAGGTAAATATTCAGAATAAATATTCTCATTCGGAGCATGTTATGAGTCACAGAGCAAATTATTACAAACCAAATAAATGGTGTGAAAATAAGCGGTGTGAGCGAATGAGCAAGACAGAGAATAGTTTTTTTTGTGCTGAAATTGGCCAGTTATTTACTATTTTTCATTGTGAAACAGCACAGCGGTTTGTATTCAGATGTAAAACAGAACCATAAGTGAAATGATTTAGTGCCTGTTAATGAACATAATACTAAAGCTGGAGGGAAAATCAGAATAATTTTGCTGGATAAATGCATGCACGTGAACTCCATTAAAAAATTATTTTAAAAACAAATGTACTAAGAATCGATGTGCATAAATATTACAATAAACCCTATTGTATAAAAACATTTATTAGAAATTGTAAAAAGAGTGTTAGCGGTCTGACAAAGGATATACACTGCCACACAATACACCATCTTGCATTAAAATTCACCTGCTAATATTTATATTGTGAGTTAATGAGTTGCCTGAGATAATTAATTGGTGAGTGTGTTTTGTGAGTTGGGGTGAGTACGAGTGTGTGTATGCATAAAAATAAGTATGCTGATCGTCTAAGACTTGCCAGTGTGCATATGTCAGTGTTTGTGGATGTCATTTGTGTGTGTGCATGTGTGCCAGCATTGCAGTAATGGCTACAAAGCCTCAGGCTTACCAACCCCTGCTTTTATTAATTGCTAAATAAAAACTAATTGTGAAACTAATTGAATAGAGGCATAATTTATTTCTGCACCAGACCACAGGCCATTTCCAATTATTTCAGCTCTGCCACTCTCACTCCTTCACTTTCATTGTCAGTCTTTCAGCACAGTCTCCGCATATTTTAAGTCTTCTTGCAGTTTCTGTAATATTAACCTGAGCAAATTCAAATTGACATATATTCCAAAATGTAAAATAAATGCCATATATATGTTAAATTCTTTGTAAGTGTTAAATTAAATCTTTATACGCTACAGACTCTCCTCAGTCTGTGTCTGTGTGTGTGCGCGTTTATGGCTACAGCTCCAAGCTGCTGTATTTTAAGTGTGCGCCGCTGTCACACCTCTCACTGGTCACCGAGGGAAACGACCCTCACAGACGCCGTGGCAACCGCCGCTCAGACGATTTGTGAGAGCACTCAAAGACGCGCACACACACATTCACACTCAGTACACACAAGCCAATACTTTCATGAAAAGGCTGAGCAAACCTGTCACAGTTGCACCTCTGAAACTGAAACTAAACATTCTTTCAGTTTTTGTGAACAAATTATTTTCTGTACAGCCTCAAATGGTCATATGGACTGTATCCCAACCCCCTCTTCAAATGAATAACAAAAACACACACAACTCACTCAAGAATTGCTATTCACACGGTGGGCTTTAACCTTGGTTCAAACGCCTGCAGAGTGCGTTACAATGGTTGGTTAACCCTGAGCCTCACACTCAGAGAATGAGGTGCGATCGGTGTAGAGCAGCGTGAGGCTCTTCAGCCAAGAGCTGCTTTCAAACCAAGAACAAAACAAATGACCACTAATGAATACACAATTAACAAACACTACCCTGGCCACACTGCTACATGAGACCAAAAAAAACAAAAAAACATTGACTGACACACTGTACAATAAAGAGCAAGTACAATCCTCTTACACTCCATTTAATGACAGACACACTCAGATGCACAATGAGACATGCTATTCAAATTAAGCACACACTGAAGAACACATATGAATCAACACAAGCGGCAAACTCCCACATCAGCTTCTACAATACTACAATCATTTGCAATAGTATGATACATGTAAAACATTAAGGGAAATCCAAATGAGAGACTACCTCCAGCGAGCACTTCCAGTCAGTTTTAGTTAACCTCAGCATGTTTAGTTCTTTCAGTAGTTCAGTTTATTGTGCTGTGTTTTAAAGCGATAGTTCAACCAAAGAAGATATGGAACACTTTTTGTTCATACAGTGAAAGTCAATGTGGTCTAAAACAGTGGTTCTTAACCAGGGGCAGAGGCCGACTGGGGACTTCAATAAACGTCCAAAGTGATTGCAGGATGACTTAAAAGTATTTAAATCAATACATTATTATTTATATATTAAAATAATCGAAGTCTAATTAAAATCAGATGAAATAGGGATGCAAACTGAACACTCAGTTTAAAAAAAAGAATCTTGGTTAAAGTAATTTATCAATACTTTCAACTGCTGTTAATAAGATTAAAAACAAGCAGCTTTGTCATAATTACAGCAGAAATATAGAAAATATCTTAGAACCACTGGTCTAAAACAACATCGGACCCTACTAAACGTTATTGTGTGGACAAAAAAAACATTCAAATATTTAGAAAGTCTTACAGGTTTGTGACAACATGATGAGAATATTCTTTTTTTTTTTTGGTGAACTACTTCTTTAAAGGCCCAAGTACATGTGCGTCAGTTAGTGTGCAGTGGAATCTTATAGTTTAAGATATTAAGTAAAAGCTCCTTGCGTATGATCCTCCTATTTACATTAAACAGAAATTCTTGTATGATTATTTCAGTGAGAGTGTGTGTCAATAAGGATTATGCATTTGCAATGGCACACTCATGTAAATAGTAGTGACAGTGATGGAACTGGGGTGTGTTTGTATTCGATCTGATCAGGAGTTATTATAAGAAAGCAAAGGTGCTTCTGGGATGCTGAATTCTTACCTTAAAGAAGCCTTTGCAGCCCTCACAGGTGCGCACACCGTAGTGCTGACAGGCCGCATTGTCTCCACACACAGCACAGGTACCCTCTCCGGAGCTGGTGCGACTGGGCGGCGATGGCAGACTCTCTCCCAGAAGCGGCGGGCACGGGCCCATGCCCAGAGAGCGGAACGCCAGGCCCCCCGGCTTACCCATGTTCAGGGGGTACATGTGTGAGTGTGTATGGGAGTGCACATGTGAGTGTGTGTGCGTGTCCAGGCTGGGTGGCACATGTGAAGACGAAGAGGATGAGGAAGGAGAGCGTTCAAGGCGCAGCGGAAGGCCGATGGCAGTATCGTAGCCGCTGGTGGAGGGTGGGGCCGTCTGCTCGTAGAAATGAGGGAAGCGAGGGCTCTTCAATGGGCCTTCAATCAGGCAGGGCTGGTGCACAGGGGGAAGACTGTGTTCATCCCACAAGAAAGAGCTGCTGGGTGGGCCGGAGTGAAGCGGCGTGGGGGGCGTCGAAGGGGGCGACTGCTTAAAGTACATGGAGCTCCCAGCTATTGCTTCGTCAGATGGTGCCATGGGTGGGTAAGACTCCTCCTCCTTCTTGATGATAGGGCGTTGAGGAGGGAGTTGATACAGACAGGAGGGTTTCGGCTCAAAGCCGCCCTCCACGAACACATTAAAACTGGGTAGGGATGTGGTGGCAGCCGCCGCCGAGATCTCCCCCCCACTGAGCTCACACTTCGAGTAGTCTGTGGCCATGAGGTCAGGACTGTAGTCACCATGGTAACCAAAGGACTGGGCGGAGTAGCTGGACCCATGAGGTGCAGGGCCGTACTGGGCCTGAACGCAGGGCATGTCTATAGAGATGGGGAGAGAGGGAGAGGAAAACGAGAGAGACTTATCATATTGCCTTTTGGCTGGATTTTGCCTTCAGGTGTACAGAGGATGTGATGTCAACCATGGCATTTTAGTACTTTTTTTGTTAGTACCAAGTTAGTAGATAAACCATTCACCTGGAAACATGGGTTAAGCCGTGAGCTGGTGGGCACACATGCAAAAAATTTAATAAATAAATCAAAAATGCAGGCCTAATTCCTGGTTTGGATTCTCATCTGAATCTGAATTAAATTAAAGCAAATTCTGTCATCATTTAGGCCTACTCAAAGTTATTATTACAAAGTTAGTTTAGTGCATCATTTTTTTAACATACAATGAAAGTGAGTGAGGCAGACATCTCTACTGAAGAAAGAAATTCCTATGAGAGTGAGTAAATGATGACAGAATTATAATTTCTGGGTCTAAATGATTAAACAGTTTTAGTTTTCTTTCTGGATTTGAATTCCATGCCACTCTTGTGAGCAAACACCGACCAACCAATCTAGCACACATACCTACGCTTGACTCACAAATCATTCTTTGATTATCCATCATCAGTTCTTATTTAATAATTATAAATATGCATGTAAACATGCACAGAGAAAGATGAGTTTAGTCACTTATATTCAAAACAACGCCTACAATTTTTAACCAAAACGCTTTTACATAAATATTCATGATGGTTTTAACTCTATTCATTTAATGTGCGCCATGCACCTGTTGAAATAAAAATGTTATCGTATTAAAAGCCACGAGGAACTCCCTTGTTATTCGTAGTAGTCTGTATCTTGAGCCAGCTCTGCGCTCCAGGAAAACCATATTGCCAGCGCGCACGCCCAGAGTTATATAACCTACAACTGTGCGTCTTGCACAGCTGTTTAAGTGCATCTGTGCAGAGCTACCTGAGTCCGTGAGTAGATGTGTGTGCGTGTCCTTTGTTTGCTTATTTTCCCTAGGTGGGGAAGTGTACACAGACCCGACATCGGATTGACGCTGTCGTGTGGTGATTTCGTAATCCTTGTGCCTCCAACACGTCATGTATGTTTAGTAAAATCAAGAGACTTATAAATTATGAACGCCTCTTTACCTGTGATGACTCGGACCGGTGCGCGAGCGTTCCGTTTCCTACGCACATCGCTGGCTATGCATACAAACGCATATTGTGGCATAGGCTACAGCATCATGGATAACAGTGAGTTTAATGTCAGTAGACATTTCAATCACAACAGTGGATTCATATGATAATGCACATGAGCAGATGGGGGCTTACCTTAAGCAAACATTGTTTTCCCCAATTCAACTTTCCTTTCAGAATTGATTGAAGTTTTGCTTACTTTTATTTAAAAACAACAGTAAACTTCCTTGTTGTCCAACTTACTTTATTAACTCTAGTGATACAAGTTCATGTTGCTATATTTTCTCCATGTAGCCTAATTTTAAATTTGTATGAACCTGTAAACCAAACTGGGCATCAAAAGAAAGTAGGCTAATCTTTTACAGTTAAAAAACAAGAAAAGAAAAAGTTATATTGTGCATATTTCAGTGTACTACTTTTAAACGACTTTCAGGGGTGTAAAAGTAAAATGAATTTGTCACATTTCAGCTGGGCTGTTCTCGCGCGACTCAATTAGTGTTTTAGCGCCCCTAGCGCATAGAGCTAGCCATCAACTATATTAAAGACGTTTTAAACAAGAATGATTTTTATGACATTTTAAATGTGTAAATCTATAAACATAAAACAAACCTGAGAAATATTGCCAGTAGTTTCTTATGTTTTGTCCACGTAACGTTATACCGTTCGCAACAGACAGTAATCGAGCAGCTGTTGCTATGGTTACCTCCTCACGCACAAGCGTACACGTTCGATGCACTCTGATTAACGTGTAATCGAATCATCTAACTTGTAGATACTGTTTGAAAGCATATTTGGCGAAACAATCTTTAGTCTAGTTTTAACCTTATTTGGGAGGTAACTTTATTTTGGATCATTTGTAGGCCTAATATTCTTATAATTCGCACCTTGACGGAGGAGAGTTTTACGTCAAGGTGAGTGGGTGGGTGGGATAAAGTGCGACCCCTTCATCGTCATGGATTCTGGCGAAGGAATTGGTTTGAGGTCGATCTGTCCCGTGCTGAATGGAGCAGAAGTGAGTCAAACTTTCATATACCACTGACATCTTACACCACACAAACATATATCTCCCTAACGTGCACTTGAGATATACACTTTCTTTTTGTTTGGCTCTTTGGTTTATAAACTAGGTTATGTCATTCTAATTTAAAATTTGCAATAACTTTAAACGATTTTTAAAACTTTTTTTTAATTAATTTTTTTACTAAAAAACCACTTCGTAAAAATCTGTCAGCCAGCGATATAGGCACAGATAGGCTATGTTGATAAACTTGCTTTTGTGTAGTTTTGAAATTTGAAGACAGCACAAAATATGGCATTTAGGCAATCCAATCAAAGTTTTGGTGTCTTTTTGACACACTTAAGGCCAGCTCAAATTATGTAAGACTAGACACATCCTTATAGAAAAAAGCAGGACTGGACTTTCTGTCTGACTCCGTATCTCGTGTGTATCCGTTTATGGTTTGTTTGTGCACGTGCAAACCCCAGTGCACGTCGTTTTTCTACCTCAGCTCCACATTTCACCATGACACAGATAATACAAATGAAAACGCAGCCGACCTAACGTAAAAAGTCGAAATAATTAAAAAGATCTAGACCACATAAAGTCATACTGAAACGATGCTTTACAGCTCTAGTGTGTGTGTGTGTGTGTGCGTGCGTGCGTGTGCGTGCACCAGACAGAAAGAGCCTCACACAAATACACACTCAGGCTTATAGAAAGCGCTTTAGAGGGATGAAACAGTTGCTAACCTCGAGGTGTGCATTTTAGATGGACAAAATGCAGCTGTTCCAATAACTGTGATCGCTTGTTCATTGTCAGAGTGCCATAGATCTAACAAACAAACAAAATCAACGACATAAAAAAATAAATAGATGCACATGACACGCTAACCAGTATGAATTTGCTCTTGAAACTAACAAGCATCAGTGAAACACAGGCGGCACAAATACATTTGCGCAAACTTTCACTTTCCAAACACTAATAAGACAACAAAGACAATGTATGCTAACAGCAGCACACGAGGTTGCTCTGACCATGAAGAAGAAAGTATGTTATGATACTATTGGTAGGATGCAAATTTAAAATGAAAGAGCTATAGCCTAATATAGATTGCACTCGTTCCAATTGGAACACAAATGCATGCTTTTTCTGCCATATAGGCTAAATGTCAAACCACCATCTGCGAGACTCAAGTTTTAAACGGAATTAAATGCAATTTGCTGAGGAGTGTTGTACAGAGAAACGACAATGCCTGTAAAAATCAGTTATTATTCCGGTTATTTGCATTTATTTCCGGGACAATTACAAACACACAAAAAAACTCTCAGGAGAAAAAAGAAACATTTTAGTTAAAACTACACCTATCAAAAATTTCTAGCCATATGAATAAATTGTTGCTTTAATTATACAAACCAAAAATTAGTTTTATTATCATTTGAATAGGTACACATTTTACAACATGTCAATGAGATTTCCTGAAATGTCCAAGTTTCTAAAGTTAGACAACCCAAAATGATATAGCTAGCTAACAGCAAAAGTTTACCGGCATGTGGTAATCAAAAGCAACAGACATATCTATCAGTCGGTTTGCATTTATTAAATGAGGTGTTCTTAAAACGACAAAATGATTATAGCTTAATATGAAAGGTTTAAATATGCAATCATGCACGTAAAGTATGTGTCTAAAAGCTTTTCAGAGTCAAGAGAGATTTCTTACAGAGACTTGTGGTACCTGATTGGCCTTTTGCTCGCTGAATCGTGGTCGGTTTCTCGGGTGGAGGCTGCACGCGTCTGGGGTTCGGGGCTGCTTCAGCACACGCGGCGGGTGAGGTATCCGGTAGCCGGGACTCAGACCTGGGCTGCAGGCGCTCTTCCGAACCGGTGTCTGGAATCGGGAGCACAGAATGATTTAGCTCACAACGACATGAAGTCACACACACACAAACAGGAAACTGGCAAAATAATATAGAGACATACTCAGGATTTTCTGGTAGTGTAAATTAGTTAGGTTAAACATATTTTAGCTAATTATTTGTAGGCTACTATAAAAGTGTGCAAACTAATAAACAAGGGTTAAAGGTTACAAGAGGATTCAGGGTCCACTAAATAAGCAACTAAGATTTTTATATATAAAAATCTAACCCTTTAAACATCTGCATGCAAATAGTAAAGTAGATGCATAAGGTCATACACATTCGTTCACTGGTATTTTGTATTTAAGTATTAAGTCAGAAAATCCACTAAATATAAGGAAATGTTTAGAGTAGCCTATGTTACTTGTTAAATAGCCTACTATTCACAAATATTGAAATATTACTTGGACAAAAAAAAGTAGTGGATTCTTTTTTTTTAACAGAAATAATAAAATAAGACTTTGACAACGATACAAATCGCAGCCTTTGGAAACAAACCAACATTAATCAAAAAGGAAACCCCAAGCAGAAACAGCTTAACATTTCACAAGATTGTCTAGTATCACACTCGATGGAAAAGCAAATAACAAGTGAAAAGGTGCATTAAAGTCAATAGCTAATATGCATTCTTTAGGCACAAAAAATAACTCCGAATCTCACACATGTCTACAAATACAATGTAACGGAATAATTCATTTTTCCTTCTGTTCCTGTATTCAAGCGTGGTGTTAGAACAGTTCTGGGAGTCTAATAAAAGATATTGCCTTGCAGTTTTTTGGTTCCATGAGCTCATAATAATTACAATCTCAGTGACGGTCGGACAATATTCATCTGGGCACTCACCGAAGTCCGACTATCCCCGTCTTCTGTCAAATAAACCCAAGCGTGCCACCGAGGAGTTTTTAAAAGCGACTAGCGCCCCCTCCCTGACAGAGGCGCGCTCACACAAAGCCAGCCCTCGACACTAGGTAGGCTTCTCGACACTCAAACTACTAGAAACAAATCCCAGAACCTTCATGGTCTGGATATGTATAGACTACATACACTAATTTATGATTTAATTGGCAGCTGTAATACGGACAACGAAACACAGGCCAGCAACAAGAGAATTGTGAGTGGCCTCATAATTACGCTTTTTTTTTTTGTTGCTCCACACACTTGCTGTAACGAAGCGGCAGCGTTCTATAGATTTGATTCTGTTCAGCCGTTTGTCTTTCTGAGGATATGTGTGATTTTGACAGCGTGTTTCAGTGTGTACGCACGGAGCCGCCGGTCCGCTTGTGCCCCGGTAACCTAGAGAACCGCGAGAGAGCACTGAAGCACGCGCTGTAGAGGCGCTCCGTTCTGCGTTCAATAAGGGCGCGAGACAGAGGCTTTCCAGCAAACACACAAAGAAAGGGAGAGAGTGGAGATAAAGGGATGGAAAAATACAAGTACAGTAAATTAGCTTGGAGAACGGGATTTGACACCCGACGGGGACAGAGACCTGAGGGAAAGAGACCGGCTCTGTACTCACTGACCCGATCTCGCGTGCACTGCAATAAAACTTTAGTATAACAACTCGCTTGGACGGTTGACCTGATCAATAAACTGTCGCATCATACACCTATTTAAGGCGGTTCTGTCACCACTGCTACTACTGACACGGCTACTTCCAAAGAATAGGCTGCTATATTACAAATATTGACTTTGTCATTGACGCTCATAAAGGTGTGCAGGTCAATAATAATCATGAGCTTTGCTTCTTGCTGACCTCAAATTCACACCAAACCATAGCCTAGTGAAAGCAAATACTTTTTAAAGTATAACAGGAGCACGTTGCTTATAGGTGTATAGGTGTCACTTCATTATCAAGAATGTAAATACCATACAGTTACTCCCAGTACAGGCTACACAACCACATTGTATAAACTCAGTATTGCTGTTCAGAAATGAAAGTCTTCTGAATGCAGGGAAACACTTGCTTCCCTGACGCTATAGTAATGATATGTAGATATTTAGCTCCTCATAAGAACACTTGGCAGAACAAGAGTGAGAAAGTGGTAAATATGAAAATAAAATGTAATTAGTTAGTTAATTGTGACGACATTATGACGTAATGTTTGTGTACATTTATATTTGATTACTGTGCAAATGTGTATTTTAAAGTGTATGTTCGCCATTTGGTCCTTGCGTGTCTTCAAGGCAGAATGAATGAAGCTTGTGTTGTCACCTAACTGAAACGTGTGATTATAGACGAAATAACTGAAAGTATTCTTAACGCAGATACTGCTACAAACGAATAAACAAACATTCGCCCAATATTAAGTCACTCACTCCGTCTACAAGACTCTACCGGCGCCGCGCGAGCTCACAGCGGCTTCACCGGGTGAGGAAGAGGCATCCCATTGCCATGACAACCTGAGAGAATATTAGACGTTTCGCAAATTAAATTCGGATTCAGTCCATCCTTCTACAAAGACGCCGCACACAACACAGCCCGTTTGTCTTTACGCGGTGGGGAACGAACATTCAACAGGTCCGGACCAGAAGTTCTTTATAACATAATGCAATGCAGAAATATATGAACGGAGAACGAAGACAAAGCATGTGGTCAGTATTTTTACATTTCAAATCAATTAAAATGTCCACTTACTTGATTTCTGTTGAGGTTCCGTCTTTACATATGTTTGTAAAGCCCTAATAATTCCTTGTGCATATCCAACAGAAATTTGTAAAAACGGAAAAAAGTGGTTGAATGGAAGTTGGTTTCAAAGTCGCAAAAGTTGATGGTTTTTCATAAAAAAATATTCTTTGACTTATTTTCCTCTTAGCTAAGAAGAAAAAAGTACTCCGTGGTTCTGTCAGCTCCACTATAAGAGTGTCGGCGTTAGTAACGGAGAGGATGCGCTGAGCGTAAGTCGCAATGTGCCTTTGTTTATGTGGCGCGCTGAGCGAGAGAAAGTCTAATAGCACATTTATCCGTCCCTGCTTCTACATAGCAAGCCTGGAATGCGTGACGTCAATGTGACGCCATGGGACAGGTGACGTCGAGCACTAGCTCCCCGGCCTCGCTGGTACAGTATACACATAAGCCGTACAGTCCATGCCAGGAGGGAGAGAGAGAGAGAGAGAGAGAGAGAGAGCGGGGGGAGGAGGGTTGGTCTTCTGATTCTTTTCCAGAAGTTGTCTGAAATCGCGCGGTAGGCCAAGTTTTATGTCGTCGACTACTTGCTGGAGGAAAATTTGACTATAAATGTCATTCGTGTTAGGATTATTCCAGAGCTAATGAAACTATTCTAAATGGTTTTATTTTATTAGCAGGTGCCAAATTATAAAACAATATAATTGATAAGTGCATAATACACACAAGTGTGGTCTCGATAGTTTTTTTCACTATATGAAATACTCACTGTAAACATATTTAGTAGTTATAAACGTTTATTAAAATGTGTAAGGTTACTACACACTTTATGGATGAGCGTGTGCGCTTGTGAAGGTTTACCTAAAATAAAGACTGCTGTGCAAGCTTACATTGAAGAGGAGAAAAACATTTTGTTATTGTCCAAATGACAGTCCAAAATATAATATAAAGATTTAAAAAAAAATGATAAGGCTGCGGAGTTGGGTGGATTTAAATCCTCAATTTGCTTCCGCCGTGCACACTAAACAAATGATTAAATGTTGCTCGCGTACCCCATAGTACAAAAAAATATCAACAATAGCCAATCACAAGACGCGTAATTTCTTGGCCACGTTCTAATTCTGGCCAATGATCAGCTCCCGGAGGCGGGGTGAGGGCTTGACGCACTGAGGCGCGTGATTGACGCAAGCGATGTTACTAAATTTAGCAGCGGGCGGCCCGGCGGTGTGAGATAGCAGATCCTTCATTCAATGCGCCGGGGCGGGTCCGTTTATTTTAGACATTTGATTGTGTTCCAGCCAATCCAAATATAGTCGTAGACAGGTATTTTTAGCGGAAGCGTGTCCCCGTTACCTCTTACCAGGGAACAACCTTATGACATCCCCATACTGTAATGGGAGAAAGTAGAGAACCGGTAGCCTCTGGTAATTTCGCCCGTTGGCTCAGAATGAAGTTTTTTTTTCGCAGATGTCTCCATTTTAACCGTGTTGTTTAACTCGCTTGGCTCTCTGGAAAAGCAGGAGAGTATTAAGTGCGGAAGCCCCGAGGACACTAAACAGGTTTCGGTTGTTGTGCTAAATGTTGTTGTAGATCGAGTGTGGTTTAAAAGCAACAACCGTTTGAACGAGAGTAAGTTACTTAGCCGACAACATATCGTTTAGAATCTCGATACAACAGGTAACTTAGCAGTAACAGACGGTAATTATTTCTTCCACAGCTCATGAAAAGCTGTTGCAAAGAAGTTGTAAATAATTCTGAACTTGCGCAGCACATGCATCAGGGTCCAGATCTGAAAGTAAAGCATATAATTCCATTTTGGAACGAGCTTGTGATGCGTTTGCCAAAAATACAAACGTACGTTTATATTTTGTTCATTTCTCAACTTCAAGAAGTCCAGTGGTACATCAGGTGGTCTGTAGTTGTGGGGAACATGTTTCGCGGCTCGAGACCTCGGGGCGATGCATGGAAACGGTGCACGCGCGGAGGGAAACACGCTTTTAGCGCAGCTGCTTTGCCGTCACGGGGAATCCCCTCTCCGTGACCTTCCCCCGCCTCTAGACGCTTAAGGAGGGAGAGGGGAAACCGGGTCAAGCGATATTAGCCTCGTTTGTGACAAGACAGGCTCAGCTTGGAGTGGTTCGAGACAACTGGTTAAATATCACTTGAAACACTTTTTAAAGAACCAAAAACCGACTCATTATGAGTCTAAAATATACAGAAAGGTTCAAATTGAGTGAAAGAGACATAGGAAGAAAACAAAACAAGCCTTGTGTCATAAGTGTATGATCTGGGGGAAAGACCTTTATAAAATTAGGAAATATCAGGAGATTTTAAAATTGAGGTTTCCAGGCCCAGAAAAAGAACTGGAAATGTATGTGTATATATATATATATATATAAAAACCCTATAATATAAAAAAGATAAATAAAATCCTATCCTTTAACTATGAATGACTGGAAAGGTCATGGAAATGTCAAAGTCATTGGTTTAAAAGGACCAATGAAGAAGACCAACATTGGTCTCTAGAAAACAAAACTAATAGGCACATCATGATAACATGGTGACTTTATACTTTTTTTGGAGACCCTTACATTAACCACAACATAATATGTTTATCACAACAGAGAAATTCATGTTTTTTCATAATGAAATCAAAGTGATCACACATTCTCTCTCCTATACATCTGCTAAAGGATGGCTATTTCATTTATAAAGGTTACATAGTCAGTATGGTTGGAATACTGGACTGAAAAATAAAGGAAATTTTTAAAATTAGGAGAAGTACTATTTATAAATAATATCTATTATTTCACAAAAAAAAAGATTATGAATTTTATATAAAAACTCCCTATAACTTAAACTCCCACGTTTTCCAGCAGGGACTGTATAATGGATACATCTATGAGTGACAGATATCCAAATGGCTTTTACAGCACTGACTCATCAAAAGGAATGAGAAAACTGTCTCCCTAGGCCGAGGTGAATGCAGTAATAGTCAAATGATAACTACAATCATTTAAGATAATCTTATATTAGCATAGTCCAGTAGTGATGGCTCAATTATATCTTACCTTAAACCACACATTACTAAAAATGAGCAAGAATGTAATTTATATTCACATATTCATACTTAAACTGCAGAGTGACTGTTATTTTATTGTATAAGTGTTAAACCAAGCATATCACAGGTTGACAAGCTGAAAGGTCATGTGTGGTAAAAACTGTTTGTTAGTTTTTCTTGTGTTTGTGAGTGGGTGTTTGTACTTATGTATGTTGACTACACTCAAGTGATGACCTGGATGTAAGACAAATTGTCAAAGACAGTTTTGCATGTTTCTCTCTCTCTCTCTCTCTCTCTCTCTCTCTCTTCTTTTTGGGAAACGAGTCATTCTTCAAAATCAACTAAACTATATTAGCAGAAAAGGGCAGTTTCAAGGAATGGATATAAATGTCATTTTACTTCTATGAACCCATATGCATTCATGTGTTGGTAGAAGAAAAAATAGAGGGGAAGAAAAATTCAGTGGGTAAAAAAGTAAGAACAAATGCATTTGCAGATTCTTTCCAAATTTGTTAGATGATACTCATGTGAATAAGAAGGGAGGAAAGAAGGCCCACTTTCAAACCTGTTTAATGCACTTGATTTTAAGCCTGTATTAATTGCTATATAGATGTACATATGCAAACTAGTGCTTACAGCATGTATTAAATGATTGTTTTTTACACATAGCCTACAAAAGTTTTATGTTTTTCTTTAGACTTCTCGAAATGGTGCACACATGTGGTTTTACTGAACGCGGTGGCAGGAAATGTTGCTTTCAAGCAAGCACCTCAACGTATCATGAATGCGCAACAGAAGAGCAATGACCGAGGTGAAGATTTTTGATAAATACTATAATACATTTCGCTTTGTTTCTCGGCATACTCAAATATTCAGGCCAAGTTGCATGATATTATTTTGTGACAGTTTTGCATCCTTTTTTAAATCTATAAGGTGGTTCCCGTTCCCTGCCAATATATGGACAAGCGCGAGCATCACAGTGAGTAGACAGTAAATACTGTACTTTTTTTTTTTTTTTTGGTCAGCTAAACCCTTTAATGGTGTAAATTAGAATGCTTTAAATGCTATTTTGCTCAATTATTAAAGGATGTGGCATTTTTGGTATTTTATGACTGTGCGGTTGTATGTGCAAAAGCCAAGCATAATATTTGGAACATGCTGAATTAAGGTTTTTTTTTTTTTGGTAGGACTAATTGGTATATTAACATTATCCCCCGGTTTCATAGACAAGGCTTAAGCCTAGTCCCAGACTAAAATGTAAGTCTGAGCTGTTTCAATTGAAATAAACTTGCACTTACTGATCTTAAAATATATCAGTTATAAAAATTACTTAAATTTCCTAATTGAACTATGGCCTTATCCTGGCTTAGTCTAAGCCCCGTCTGTGAAACCAGGCCTAAATGCTGGGTTGTTTCAACCCAACTTTGGGTCAAATATGGACTAACCTAACTTTTGGGTTGAAAAATTAATGTAAAAATGTAACCCAACAGCTGGGTTAGTCCATATTTGACCTAAAGTTGGGCTGAAACAACCCCGCATTTTTTATACGAGTTAAATAATGTGTTGGCTCAAAAACGGAAAAAAAAAAAAAAAAGTATCGCAACTGTTTGCATCAATCTTTCTGAGTTATAACTTAGAATTAAATTGTGTTCAACCAACAAACTAAACGGACTTATAGGCACCTAATTCATAGTGTAAAGCCAAATTTTAAAGTAAATTGCTCAATAAATAAATGAATAAATAAAGTTGTTGTTGTCCTGGAACCCAGTAATTTTACCTTTTTTCAGTTTAAATCAACAGCTAGCACAACACGTACTAAATGTAACTTATTTAGCTAAGAAGTAAGATATTACTTGTCACTGGCATAGCGCAGCCATAGAGTCGATGTATGTCACCAGATCTCATCAAAATAATGTTTGCTACTAAAAAGGTTTACTCAAATCAATAAAGCAATTGCAACCATGCATTATTTAAGTTGTCAGTTCCCCGAATACGTTTTTAGAGTGACTGGTATGAACTGCAAAATATAAAGGCACCAAAAAGCTATCTTGTAATGTCATCGTATTTGTTTTGTTTACAGTGAATATCTAGCAACCACACCTGTCAGTTTTTACAGGTTTAACCGTAAATTGAAGGATTTTCACAGTGCATGAAGCTTGTGTGGGTGTATGCGTGCATCTCTTCCTCTTACCACTCCTCAGTATTTGAGTTGACCCACTGTGTGGGGTGTCAGAACTCAGAACAATTGGACAGGAATTCAGACTGAGAGTTTAGCAGGTGTTCAGAGGTGAAATATGCAGACTGCTTTTGTTTTGAGCGTGCCATTGTGACAGTGAGATAAATAAATGAAGAACTGAAACTCCTGATCAGTACTGATCAGATGTATGTGTCACTGTGTTGAGATTCATGTTGCAAATATTTGATAGAAAGCAAACATGATCTTCTAACTGCACAGACATATTCAAATATTATTGAATATTATAAAAATTAGTCCTGTCATAGTTTAAAAAAAATATATATATATATATTATAATTAGAGTGCTCCAAAAAACAATAAACAAATGCACTGTTTGACATACTAAACGTATGAATGAGGCTTTCCCAGTGAGTAAGCAATGGAGAGTTGATTTGCTATTTTAAAGTCTTTGCATGAGAGCATATTAAGGGATACCCATGTGTAAACCTCTTGGAATGTGTGCATTGTAGTTTTTTTGTGTGCGTGGTTGTGTTGAACTTTTCAGAGGACTAGACCATGACTTGTGTCTGTCGGTCAAGTAAATGAGTTTCTGAGAGGCAAGGCAGGCGAGAGAGAGAGTGTAGAGAAAAAGACACATACTTTCTCTTAAGATAATAACTCTTTGTAGTGTCATCATCACCTTGTAGGGGAACTCACACAGAGAAGCAGATTAATTCTTGATGCATGTTGCAAGGTTTAGTTTTAAATGTCAGTGCGTTGGTGTTCTTCACCTTTATTAATAAGGTCTGATTTTCATTTAATTAATGTAAAAATGTAACCCAACAGCTGGGTTAGTCCATATTTGTCCTAAAGTTGGGCTGAAACAACCCCGCATTTTTTATACGAGTTAAATAATGTGTTGGCTCAAAAACGAAAAAAAAAAAAAAAAGTATCGCAACTGTTTGCATCAATCTTTCTGAGTTATAACTTCATTTCTTCAAAACATGATCATTTGTGACCCTGGACCACAAAACCAGTTATAAGGGTCATAAGGGTTTGAAATTGAGATCATCTGAAAGCTGTGGATCTGAAAATCCATTGATGTATGGTTTGTTAGGATAGGACAATATTTGGCCGAGATACAACTATTTGAGAATCTGAGGGTGCAAAAAAATAAATACAATCAAAATATTGAGAAATTCACCTTTAAAGTTGTCCAAATGAAGTTCTTAGCAATGCATATTACTAATCAAAAATTAAGTTTTGATATATTTACGGAAGGAAGTTTACAAAATATCTTCATGGAACATCCTAATATATGGATGGAACATTCTTAATATCCTAATGATTTTTGGCATAAAAGAAAAATCGATAATTTTGACCCATACAGTGTATTTTTTGGCTATTGCTACAAATATACCCGTGCAACTTATGACTGGTTTTGTGGTCCAGGGTCACATTTGACTTTTTTGATAAGACTGTTTTTTTTTTTTTTGCAGTAATAATATTTTTTATCTTCAGTATTTTCAGATTATTCAGTAACTGAATGATCTTTAAGTGTGTGATTTGGAATAATGAAGTGAGATAGAAAATGTTATAATTATAAATATTAAAATAAAAATACACCAGTATACCTGCCAAACATTTTGTTCAAAAAAATTATCTGGGTTTGCTTGGTGTTGAAAGAGATTTATAAAATGTATAATTCTTACTCTAAATTCTGATTGCAAAAGTTGTAACTATAAATTAAACTTTTTGTTTTCAATTCAGTATTAATGTGCCAAGTTGTTACATTACTTGGCAAGTGCAAGTAAATTTAACTTTTTATCAAAGGGCGGTTGCCATTGTTTTGTTTTTTTGTTAAACTCTGCATATGCTTCAGTCAGTGGCAAAGGACACCCCTTTCTTGTTGTAGAATCACATTGACATTTGACCTTTTGTGGCTTTCGTGACTTAATCTGAATTATTTTAGGCCCTGAGAGTTTTTCGTGTAGTTTGCACTCCTCTTCTCAAGATGTGATCCATTTCTGTAATCAGGGATGCAAAATTGAACCGATAATGTCAATGTTTGGAGTAGCATACTTTCCAACACCCACATTTTCACCTTTGTGAATGTAAGGACACACAAGGTACTTGAGGTCCATGAAATCGAGTGGAAAAGTTGTCTCCTGTCTGCTGAACTTCCATCATAGGCGTGAATCAGCATAGCGGCATCTTGACCTTTAAATCTGGGGTCACTCTCAATGATACATTTACACTTACGAAGAGCATATTACTCACCGTTTTGGTATATTCAATCAAGAAAGTTGTGAGAAGAGTTTCGATGATGATAAAATAAATTTTCACACATTCATACATTGTGTGGGTTTTGAAGATCTACCTGTCATTGGCATTGTGAATTTCCCAGCAGCAGGTGTAGGAAAACTGCCCCCTGCATTTTTCCAATTCAAATGACCCAATATGGTCTGGCAGTTTTCGTCATATTCCGGAATCACTCTTTCTTGTTGAGTTTCATGCTAAACCTGTGCCACACCCTCTTTCTGACACACCACGATGCTAAGCAGTGTACGTGTGGGACGTTGTCATTAAGGCATTGCTTGCATAGCAGTTGCCTGTTTTATGCAACTTCATTCAAAGAATTTCTGATGGGGTTGAACAATTATGAAATTACATGCATCTGTTGTTCCAGACACCTGCATTCTGAACAAATGTCTGTGCTTGCCTGAAGGCATTAGAAACTGTAGAAGATGTAGATACTGTGTCTGCCACACACGCACACATTTTCATTCTGTCAAACCCACACACAAACTTACAGAGGTTGTGATACACTAGTACTTGAGTAAACAGCAAATACTTTCATCCTTTTAGTTTATCAAATGACTCAGAGGGTCAAGCTCATGTTCAGACAGGGATTCCCCAAACCCTTTAACACAGCCTCACTGAAAGTCATTGGATGTACAGCATAAGATGTAATTCTAAAAATATTTTTCATGTACAATGATGTACATAAAGCAGTCTATAATAAACTAGATCAGGGCTGACATAAATAGGCTTACAGACAATGTTCCCTCTAATTTTTTTTCTTGCTGAGCAAAACTTTTCTCTATTGGGCGGACATTTCGGCCACCTGAGCAAAAACATTCTTTATACCAGACCTGTACAGCGCGCACACACAAAAAAAGTGTGTAACTTTAATAGGCCTTTTAACTTTAATGTGCTATTTGTATTTAATTTGACCCATGATTAAATTATGTACATTTTAGGTTACCTGAGAAAACTTTTTTTTCTTTACAGTATAATACACTGCTATTCAAAAGTTTGGGACCAATCATGTTTATTGAAGTTAAAGTTTCTTATGCTCATCAAGGCTGTATCTATTTGATAAAAATACTGAGTATTATTTCACAAAATAATATTGTGAAATATTATTGCAATTTAAAATAAAAGTTTTCTATTTTAATATACTTTAAAATATAATTTATTCCTATGAAGCAAAGCAATTTTCAGCATCATTACTCCAGTCTTCAGTGTCACATGATCCTTCACAAATCATTCTAATATGCTGATTTATTATCAGTGTTGAAACAGTTTTGTTGCTTTATTTTTATTTTTTGGAACCTGTGATACTTTTTTCTTTGATTCTTTGATTAATAAAAAGTTAAAAAGAACAGTGTTTATTTAAAATAGAAATTTTGTGTTACAATATACACTACTATTCAAAAGTTTGTGGTCAGTAAATTAATACTTTTATTCAGCAAGAATGTGTTAAATGGATAAAAAGTGATAGTAAAGACTTATATTTTTAGAAAAAGATTCCTATTTTGAATAAATGCTGTTCTTTTTTAAACTTTTTATTAATCAAAGAATCAAAGAAAAAAGTATCACAGGTTCCAAAAAATAAAAATAAAGCAACACAACTGTTTCAACACTGATAATAAATCAGCATATTAGAATGATTTGTGAAGGATCATGTGACATTGAAGACTGGAGTAATGATGCTGAAAATTCAGCTTTGCTTCACGGGAATAAATTATATTTTAAAGTATATTAAAATAGGAAACCAATATTAGAAATTGCAATAATGTTTCACAATATTACTGTTTTTTCCCCCTGTATTTTCGATCAAATAAATACATCCCTGATGAGCATAAGAGACTCCAATAAAAAACAAGGTCAATTATTTATTAGGTTAAATATAATGGTTTATAATGGTTTTACCATTTTAAGGTTATAATATAGGCCTTACATAATATCAAAACAAACTGAAGCATTTAAGCTGATAGAATAGAATAGAAAACAAACTGAAGCAACTGAGATCTGTAAGTTAAAGGGGTGGTTCACTGGGTTTTTTCTAGGCTTGATTGTGTTTATGGGGTGCAGTCTAACATGTGTTAACGCTTCGTTTTTAAAAAAACTCATTATTTTTCACATAATATACCTTTATTCCACACCTCTCTGTACCTTCTCTGAGAAACGGGCTGATAATTTCCTTCTTTTATGAAGCCCCTCCCTCAGAAATAGGCGATGGGCTCTGATTGGTTAGCTAGCCCAGTGTGTTGTGATTGGCTAAACCGCCTAGCGCGTATAAACGTCCCGCCCCTCACCTCGGCGGCATGTGCTCCGGTTGTATTGTAAACAACTGCATCGTTAATATCGCTTATCAGTTTGAGCCTGATTGAGAAGCAGAGGATATTATTGAAGATGATCATGCAGAACCTGTACAAGCACGGCTTTTAATGGTAGGCCTATGTTTTTTGTTTGTTGTTGTCTCATACTTTTAGATACGCTGTTATTTGTAAATGCTACTGCTTATGTTAGCTTTTAATTTACGGTTTTATCCTGATTAAAGCTTTAATACAGTACGGCAACTGCACGTGCGTCGATGTTTAACGCTTCTCATAGCTATGTGAAAATAAGTGTATAATTGTAACAGTTCATTTTTGGAGCTGAGCTGAATGAGAGAGAGAGAGA
>NW_015505190.1:3045849-3075920 GCF_001515645.1 Sinocyclocheilus grahami | reverse complement strand
AAAAAAAGGTGAACGTGAATTCTTCTATAGCTATCTAAACATCCCTGTGAAGTACAGTTTGCACAATACACCTGAGTGTGACTGTAAATGTCTCTGAGTTTTATTACGGTTCTGTGCCCATCATCCACTATTTCCAGCACTTAATCAAGCCACTCTTCTTTAATACATGATGACGTTTTATTTCACATGTCATTGCGTTTGCGTTGGCTCTCAATTTGATTATTTCGTCCGCAACCATTAAAATATTCGGTTTCTACAGCGACTCATTTGGCTCACATCATTCTCTTTCTATGAAACCTGTAAACCGCACTCACCGGTTCTAACTCTGTAGCGATATCAACTCTATAGCGGTTTACCCGAGCATTACAATTCATTCGCTTTCGCAAATTGCTTTCCCAAATCATTTATGCGTGTGCGCGGCACATTATTTCTTCTGCGCGGCTGCGTTAAAGGGAACATTGCTTACAGTATGATTTCTTAGCCAGGTCCGAAAATAAATTCAATGTAAATACATTTGGTGGTGAAATTCGGTTGAATCAAAACTAGTTTTTTGTTCTTTTGTTTATTTATTGAAAGCATATTCCATTGTATGGTCTTTTGGGTGTGCCGGATTTTCCAGGATTTTGAATGTATAATTATGTCTCATATCAGCTTCTTATATAAATGGAAATGTCAGTTAGATATAGCGTGACACATAATAGTAGAAAGTGAGTGATTAGGTGACCTTTAAACTTTTGAAACAGTCTGACAGTGATTTTTCGCTTGACGTTTTATTTCACATGTCATTGCGTTTGCGTTGGCTCTCAATTTGATTATTTCGTCCGCAACCATTAAAATATTCGGTTTCTACAGCGACTCATTTGGCTCACATCATTCTCTTTCTATGAAACCTGTAAACCGCACTCACCGGTTCTAACTCTGTAGCGATATCAACTCTATAGCGGTTTACCCGAGCATTACAATTCATTCGCTTTCGCAAATTGCTTTCCCAAATCATTTATGCGTGTGCGCGGCACATTATTTCTTCTGCGCGGCTGCGTTAAAGGGAACATTGCTTACAGTATGATTTCTTAGCCAGGTCCGAAAATAAATTCAATGTAAATACATTTGGTGGTGAAATTCGGTTGAATCAAAACTAGATTTTTGTTCTTTTGTTTATTTATTGAAAGCATATTCCATTGTATGCTCTTTTGGGTGTGCCGCATTTTCCAGGATTTTGAATGTATAATTATGTCTCATATCAGCTTCTTATATAAATGGAAATGTCAGTTAGATATTGCGTGACACATTATAGTAGAAAGTGAGTGATTAGGTGACCTTTAAACTTTTGAAACAGTCTGACAGTGATTTTTCGCCAAGCTTTATGTTAACGTATGGTTAAGCGTACATTTGTAAATAGGGTGTGTATATGAGAGTAATAAAATGAAATGAGAAACTCAATAATATTCTGAACCTCATTCATATGTCTTATCTTGTGTTTTTCCACTGGGCTGTTCTTCAAGAATATTGAAACTCTTAAATGATGTTTAAAAAGCTTACAAACAACTTTAGATCATTAGATTAATCCTTGGTGTCTGTAATTGGATTTATTATATTATTTTTTCTTTTGTCTGTTTTCATGTAATATATCTTGGTTGCATTTATAGGCCTGTTGAGTGAATGTATGGGGGTGTATGTGTGTTTGTATGTTTCTAAGAGGATATGATTCAGATGTGCTGGTTTGAGAGTAGAAAGGGGATGGTCTTATCTAAATGTTTGGACAGAGACGTTTTTGTATAATAAATAATCGCATTAAGCGTCACACCACCATGCCGGTTCCTCCCCACCATGCCTGCATTCACCAATAAACCACATTACAGCAAAACCTGCAACCCTGTCCTGATTTCACAGGGGCAATAAAAGTAGGTCAGGACTAGGTCAATACACCTAGCATACTGCTTTGCATGTTTAATGAATTTATGGCACCTAAGATTTAACTGCATTTTTATCAAGTAGGTATAGTGGACTGGAAACGTCACAATCCGGCAGTCGGCAGTTTGTGACTACACACAAAACTGACAACTTAACGTCAGAGATGGGTTTTGTGGGAAGAAGCACACACGCAAACACACTATACTTCTTCTGTCTTGTGATTGCTGGAGGTTTTGGGAACCAATAGGCTCTTTATTTAGTGTTTCTGTGTGAAAAAGGAAGGTCATTAGCTTATCGCTGTCTTTATCTCTGATACACAGAGAATACTATGTATTAGCAAACACTTCCAAAGAGAGGGACTTCCCCATTTGAGTCCATTATAACAAAGCACTTTGGTAAGTGCTGCATGTGAGATGAGGCCAACTACAGGTTGTTTAATCAAAAATGGTGTTCAAATAGTAGCGCTAATGACATCAAAGTCCTGCATTAGATTCCCATGAGAGACTAAAATGTACATGTTCAGTTCAAAGTTGGTCACTTTTAATGCAATTGTCAATTGTATAATGCAAAAGCATAATTATATCATATGATAATCTATTGTGCACATGGGACCTGGCTTAAGTCAAGACTTCATCCCATTCTTTCCTTTTCTATCAAATGTTCACGATCCTCTACAATAAATAATAATAAAAGAACTTGCAACTAAAATTTATTTGCCTAGAAGAGTAGTGACACAGCTTGTGCTTTGACAAAAAATGGGACATGTTGTTAAAAAATGTCAGATCTTTTGCATTTTCTTCACCTTTTGTGTTCCTTGCAAAAAACACAAAACTTTTTACAGTTTTTCTCTTTTTTTTCACAAAGCCATGCCTCTTAGGGGTTTACTTTGTACATTAAAAATAAAAGAAATTGGAATGTTTTATTTTATTTTTTATTTTATTGGGACAAATCAGAGTTTCTTTGAGCTTATTGAGAATCATCCGCTGTGTACTGACCCCAGAAAATTAATCAAAATGTATGGCTGGAATTTATCGACTGCTCATGTACAATTGGCAAACACTAATGTGAATGTGAAACATCTATTGTTGGCACACTTCTAGTTATAGCCAGACTGACGTAGCTGTTTAGTCCTTGAAGGTGTTTTGAGGCCAGACGTAGGGTCAAACTCATCTCTTATGGCCTGAGATTCAGCAGCCTGCAGCCTGATTGGAATCTCTGCTCGCAACCTTCAGGCCTGATTGGCTAAAAGGAAAATTCATATCACCTGTCATGTGGTCTGCCCATAAACACGTGCCCGTGGTAGTGTTTTATAGAGAACTTAAACTCTGACTACAGCTGTAAAATCCCAGCTTATCTTCTGTTTAGTCATCGTGATTGGTTTGACTATGTTTAATCCACTTGCACTTAATATATTTTTGAAGACTTAAAGTATAACTTTCACACACACATGCATACAAACACAGATTTCATAAATGTGACTCTCCCAATTGCTACTTTCTCACAGTGTGTCATTGAGATTTGTGACTTTATTCTTTATTATAAACTCTTTATTATTTATTTTTATTATAATATTATATCACACAACTGCAACTTTTTTTCTCATAATTCTGACTTTATTATTCATAATTGTGACTTTTTTTTTTTTTAAATGTGCCTCTTACAGTTGCTACTTTATATCTTGTAATTGTGATTTATATTTATTTTAACACATTGTGACTTTATTTCTTACTTTAAACTTTCTCTACTCTTTCTCTACTCTATTCTGAGATGGAAACAGGATTCTATAAATAGCTATTGAATATATATTTGTCAGTAACTATATTTGTTTGCCTGTTTACATTCAATATCCAGGTCAAATGACCAGAGGCGTACTATGATTATTACACTCACACCACAACCTACGTAACAGAACCCTATCTGCACTATTAACAGAAACAGTATTCAAATCACTCAGGTAATACTATGAATGTCCATCAGCCCTTAGGTCATAGCAACCGTACCATTGCTAATGAGTTCCTTTACCACTGGAATGGTATTTCATTCAAACCTCATATTCAAATGCGTTCTGCGTGGACTGTCACAGGCGAATGAGGTCATCTCCAACATACAGCATAACTAGCTATCTCCAACCGTGATGGATCAGGCTCTCTCTAAATATTGGCTACTCACTGTTTATATTCTGACCAACATAGTCATGCTCTGTTCCTTCCCCAGCGGTTACATATTAGGGACTTAATGTTTGTTACAAGTAGAATAAATGGAGCAGGTCTGTTTATATATGCTGGAGAGCCAGCAGTGGAGTGAGACCGAGAGAGAGAGATAGAGGTTTTGAGACACTGGAGAGCTTGGTATTGGAGCTGTTTCACCAATTGAAAATGTGAGGAATGTAGTAAGGGTTCTTCCCTTTTAGAACTTACTATGCTGCTAGAAATAAACTAATACACACTCTCGTCGTTGACTTTCAACCCCCCTTAGATGTTCACAGAGGAAGTTGTGTAACTCTGGTTATGTTCAGAATGAAATACTAGCTTACTTTTTGGCCTTTCCTCAACATTTTGGTGATGTAATGCCACACAGACTGTTGGGTAAAAGCTATGTGAAAGTGTGCACGGCTGCAAAGGGGGTGCTGGTGAGCACCCTTCCAAAACCTTAAATGACTAATGGGAAGGCCTTCAGACTTGTGGACTTAACAGATTCCGATTCTGCATGTCAATTTGGATTCTTATTGATTCCTAAACAAAAATGAATTCAAACATTTAGATATCGAACACAAGGAACTTTTGCCTATGGTTTTAACTAAAATGCCACAGCAAAAACAACTATACTAACTAATATGCAGTGCCGTGAAAAGGTTTTTGCCCCTTCCTGTTTTTTATTTTTGCATATTTGTCACACTTAAAAGATTCAGATCATCAAACAAATTTTAATATTACACTAAGATAATGCAAGTAAATACAAAATGCAGTTTTTAAGTGATGATTTAATTTATTAAGGGAAAAAAGTTGTCGAAACCTACCTGGCCCTACCTGGCCTTAAATCATGAAAGAACTGTGATTAACCACATTTAACTTTAGAAAGACGAATTAAATTTCACTAGCCACACCCAGGCCTGATTACTACCAGACCTGTTGAATCAAGAAATCACTTAAATAGAACCTGTCTGACAAAGTGAAGCATGCTTAAAGAGCAACACGATGCCGCGATCTAAAGAAATTCAAGAACAGATGAGAAACAAAATAGTTGACATGTATCAGTCTGGAAAGGGTTATAAAGTCATTTCTAAGGCTTTGGGACTCCAGTGAACCACGGTCAGAGCCATTATCCACAAATGGAGAAAACTTGGAACAGTGGTGAACCTTCCCAGGAGTTGCCGGCCTACCAAAATTACTCCAAGAGCGCAAGGACGACTCATCCAGGAGGTCATAAAAGAACCCAGAACAACATCTAAAGAACTGCAGGCCTCACTTGCCTCAATTAAGGTCAGTGTTCATGATTCAACAATAAGAAAGAGACTGGGTAAAAACGGCATCCATGGGAGAGTTCCAAGGCAAAAGCCACTGCTGACCAAAAAGAACACAAAAGCTTGTCTCACATTTGCCAAAAAATATCTTGATTATCCCAAAGACTTTTGGGCAAATATTCTGTCGACTGATTTTGGAAGGTGTGTGCCCCGTTATCCAGCAAGTTCATCTCTGAATGGCTCAAGAAAAACAAAATTAAGGTTTTGGAGTGGCCAAGTCAAAGTCCAGGCTTAAATCCAATTGAGATGCTGTGGCATGACCTTAAACAGTCCCTTCATGCTTGAAAACCCTCCAATGTGGCTGAATTAAAACAATTCTGCAAAGAAGAGTGGGCCAAAATTCCTCCACAGCGATGTGAAAGACTCATTGCCAGTTATTGCAAACGCTTGATTGCAGTTGTTGCTGCAAAGGGTGGCACAACCAGTTATTAGATTTAGGGGGCAATTACTTTTTCACGTAGGGCCAGGCAGGTTTGGACAGCTTTTTTCCCTTAATAAATGAAATCATTATTTCAAAACTGCATTTTGTATTTACTTAGGTTATATTTGTGTAATATTAAAATTAGTTTGATGTGAATCTTTTAAGTGTGACAAATATGCAAAAAATATTTTTTAAAAAACAGGAAGGGGGCAAAAACCTTTTCACGGCACTGTACATTTCAAACATTAATAAAGACAAATAAACTGTCTGTAATAAAATAAGAACAAATAAACTAGCAATAGCACAAATACAAGGTACAGAAATTTTATATGAGAAAAGTTATATGTAATCAAATGTTTTATAAATGAAATATAGTTTAATTCTTACTAAAGTTACAAAAGTTATTCAGTCAAGATTACTGAGTGATATTCTTTTTCTTTTAATGTTCAATTAACATTTCATGAGTTCTCCTGCCCGTCCAGTCTTAAAGGAGTAGTTCATCCAAAAATGAAAATTTTGTTATCATTTACTCATCCTCAAGTCATTCCAAACCAGTATAAGTTTCTTTCTTCTGTTGAACACAAAATAAGATATTTTGAAGAACCAAACAAGTTATTAATCCCAATTGACTTCCATAGTAGGGAAAGAAATACCATGGAAGTCAATGGGGTCAACTGTTTGATTACCAGTATTCGTGGCCTAATGGTTAGAGAGTAGGACTCATGACCCAAAGGTTGCAGGTTCGAGTCTCGTACCGGCAGGGATTGTAGGTGGGGGGAGTGAATGTACAGCGCTCTCTCCCACCTTCAATACCATGTCTGAGGGGCACTTGAGCAAGGCACCGAACCCCCAACTGCCCCAAAAATGGCTGCCCACTGCTCCGGGTGTGCGCACTTTGGATGGGATAAATGCAGAGCACTAATTCCTAGAATGGGTCACCATACTTGGCCACATGTCACTTCACTAAATCACTAAAAAAATTAATCAAAATGTCTTCTTCTATGTTCCACATAAGAACATGTAATTTTTTGGGTGAACTATTCCCTTAATGGTTAAGGGTAAACAAACTCAAACCCGAGGCTCAGATCAAGCTCCGAGCTCAACACCCCCAACCTCATCCCCCATTAAAATCACATTAAAATCAATAAGTGTTGCTGGAATGTGTGTGTCTAATCGAATCTAGGATTTTTTGATTTTTTTCAAAAATGCAACGGGTTCTTGATACCCAACCCTAGTCATGACTTTACTTTTAAGTTGAGTAGTCCCTTTCCTGGGTCCCCATAAGCCAGCTCAGTTCAGCTTTGTTGAGTGGTCAAAAGTTTTTTAAAACTCACAGCTATTATAACAGATGTAGCTATTACAATTTCATATCTGTGAAACTGGAAATGCATGAGTGCATTGTGGGATACAGTAGCACAGTAGGCCTATGTATTTTGCAAATGTGGTTATCAAAGTATTTTATGTATACAAAAAACTGCATACTGTATATAATATACATTATAAATACTACTGTCTCACAGGAGAGCTTGGAAATAATTAATTTGCACGCCTGTGGACGACTGAATTCAATTAGGTATAAAAGAATATGAGCAATCAAGCACTTGCTTTTCTGTTTTGATTTTCTCACTGTTTTCACACCATTTTAATCATCTTCATATTTACAGTTTTTTCCAGCCAGCGTTGGCAGGTTTCATGTAACTGTTGGGTGGATGATGCTTAAGTTGGATCTCTCTCTCTCTCTCTCTCTCTCTCTCTGTTGCAATCTCCCTTGCTCATGTCTGTCTTTCCCTTTCTCTTTCACTCATTAGTCGCCATGGTGAATTAAACTATCATCGCCATGACAACTCAGGCCTTCAACAGCCTGGTTCCGTACCAAACACGCAATGGTATCCTACGCACGGCTGCCCAAAACACATTTTTGTGTGTTTGCGAGCACGAATGTTTGCATGCGTGCATATGTGTGTATGTTGGTAAAACACAAGGGCTGTTAGAGAAACAGTCTAAATACAGAACTGTGATTTATGCAATAGCATGGCCTTGTTTACAGAGTGCTGCCCTAGCTGTTTAAATTTGTCACAATACTAGGATGTCTATTTTTCAACCTCATTTACATACGTGCATAATGACTTGTTTTCTAAATTTATCATGTTTCTGGATTTAAATTGTCATCCAAGGATTATTTTTGACTGACTGACTGGTAGGTTATGCTGTTTGTAATGTCCGAGTTCCATAATAATAACTGACAATTAGATCAATTATTTTCTGAATCGAGATGTTTTGCAAGTGCTTTCTAAAATCAGTTATAGATGTCCTTTTATGGAAGTCACACATAGCCTACCTCAGTCTGGTTGACCGCCTGACCAACCTCTTTCCAGCCTCCCATGTGACCAGTGTATACCTGTAGAAAGAGGAAGTGGCTGGTCATGAGTCTCTGGTGACACACCCACGCACCTGCAGGTTACCTACGCATTTTCACTCTGTCACACGTTACAGTGGAACTGAAATATCTCTGTTTCACTCAAACACAGACACTGTCTGGAGAGTTGCATCACAAACAATGAAAAGCACATGTTCTGTTTATGTCAAGTGTGTTTGTGTGTATATATATATATATCTATATGTGTGTGTTTGAAGTAGTGCTTAAAACAAAGGTTTCTTATTCATGAAAATACTTAGCACTTTATTTTACGGTGTCCTTGTTAAACATGTTACAAGTAGTTACTATTATAATAACAATAAATTATACATAATTACATGCAAGAAATCCTAAGCCAACCCCTAATCCTATCCCTAACCATATTGGAAGTACATGTAGTTAATTAATATTACTTAAATGTATAATTACACTATAAAAAGGACACCTTAAAATAAAGTGTAACCAAATTTCACATTTAATTCAATGTTTTACTTTTCTATGTTATTGTTTGTGAAATAATTTTTGAGTGAAAAGATAAAATAATACATATGTTATTTTTATATGTCTTTATATGTATACAAATTGAAGTGTGAGTAGAAAACATAACAAATCTTGCGATGTGACAAGCTATTGTCTATTTAAAACTATTTTGAACAGTTGCATCGTTAATACTAGATGGATGTTTTTTTTACATGATATTGATAGACTGCATGGAATATAGAATGTTCGTGCTAATAAAAAATCACAAACATTCCATTCATACCATGTGACCATTTAAAATGAACCAGTGAAGGCAAGAGGTAAATGAAAAGGGAGACCAACTTCAAATTAATTGTTTCAGGACCTAAGATACACACTTCCCCTTATACATGTGACTCCAAAATCTTGATTCTGATATAGAAAAAAAGTCAATGGATGCTTTATGCGTCAACTTGCCAAGAATAAATGCCTTTAGTTCCCCTGTCACAAAAATAAACGTAGAACTGAATATAGACCAAAGAAACAATACTCCATCTGACACAAATTGTGAATCTCTCTCTCACACACAAACACACACAAAAGCAGTCTTTTGTGATGTGCAGCCCATCACGGATGCAGCTGTCATGCTGTAATTGTCTAAGTGTTTGTGCGAAATATGGAAAGTTGTTTGTTGCAATGGTGAAATTCGTGGGTGGAGAGAAAGGCAGCTGGTGACTCTAGTGTACAATTGCCAAATGTGTATGTGTGTATGAGCGTGTGTGAGGGGGTGGGTTGCGCACAATGGAAAGTGAACTCTGTCCACGTGACGTTTTTGTGGTTTTTCCTACATTCACCAACCAAGGAACTGCAAACAGCGATGACGAGAGAACCGTTAACATCCTCATCTCTCTACTTTTCTCTTTCTCTCTAGTTTTCTATTCTTACTCCTTTCCCTTTCAGGGCATATGTTGCTCTCTTACTGCTCTGTGTGGTTTAAGGTCACATGACTCGATGATGACAGACCATGTATGGGCGGAGACTGAGCTGCTTTTTATGAATGAAATGTGTTGTTTACGCTGACTGAGCTATTTTTGTGCACTAGTGTGTGCACACACACACACACACACACACACACATATATATATGTGTGTGTGTGTGTGTGTGTGTGGAAGAGTGCATTAACGTGCTCGTGCATGCTCAACCAAAACGTTTCCTTCTCCTTTTTCCTCTCTGCTGATTCATACTGTGAATAACAGCTCTCTGTGTTAACTTTTAACACATTCGTCAACACCACACACTCTCTCTCAAATGAGGTGACAGGGTTTAGATACAGACTTCTAAATTTGTTGGTGAAGGTGTTTACTCATTGAGTCTATGTGTGTGATAAGGCAGCATCCTGTTTCCAATGGGGGCTTGTGTAACATGGCGCCGCGTTCCTAGTGACGTGCGTTTGTGTGTGTGGCAGTAAGAGGATATGTATCGCATACTTGTCTTTGTAGATCTGTGAGAAAACCACAGACAGATCTGCATCTACCCTGAAATATTTCACTTTCTCCTCTCACACACACTTGACTGTGCAAATTCACAGGAAAACCAATTCAGAATCAGGAGGCCACGTAATTCAGAATCTGCTTGAAACAGCATAAATGCCCTTTTCGTAATACTTTTTTGCTCAATACAGATTTACAATGTAATCATAAATGTATGAGTCTGTACAGTGAGGGTCTTTTACGTAAGCCTCACACATTCTGTCCATCCGACTTTGGTTGCCAATAATTTGACGCACACAAAAATAAGGCTGCATGGGATTAAATTAAATTAAATTAAATTCAAATTTATTTGTATAGCACTTCTCACAATGCAAATCATTGCAAAGCAACTTTACAGCAAATTAGGTTTCTACAATGTTTAGTAGTAGCTTATCAGTGGTGACTGTCAGTTAATAAACATATATGGCAGAAATGTATGGAAAAATCAATTAAAGACATAATCAAACAGACGATGAACACTATTAACAGCAATTATTATATGATGCAATTAAACTTAAAGCAAAATTAGGTAGTTCTGTATGTTGTTTCAGGGTTGGCATCATCTGAGGTCCTCTGAGGGGTTGGCATCATCTCTTCTCAGGTGTTCTGGATCCAGACTGAAGCTTGTGTAAATCCTAGTTACATCCCGTGGCAAAAACAGAGAAACAAATAGAGACATAATTAGCGTAGCTGCTGTTTCAACCAAGCAAAATTGATTTGTTTAACCCAAGCTAAAGATTAATAATGCGCATTTGATCAGATAGAGCTGCAGTACTTGATTATGAGATGCATTATTTGAATGCTTGGCCAAAGAGATGTGTCTTTAATCTAGATTTAAACAGAGAGAGTGTGTCTGAACCCCCGAACGTTATCAGGTAGGCTATTCCAGAGTTTGGGAGCCAAATCCTTTAGTGGACTTTCTATCCTAGGTACTACCAAAAGTCTAGAGCTTTGCGACCTTAGGGAGCGTGATGGATTGTAGCGTGGTAGAAGACTAGTTAGGTACACAGGAGCTAAGCCATTAAGGGCCTTATAGGTAAGTAATAATATTTTGTAACTGATACGGAACTTAATAGGTAGCCAGTGCAGAGACAGTAAAATTGGGGTAATATGATCCATATTTTCTTGACCTGGTAAGGTCTCTAGCCACTGCATTAGTCTGTTCAGTATGGTAAATTTAGGCGAAAATATTTTCATGTTTTTCAACTTGTCGTCTGAATTAGTTAAGGCTGGCTATTGATTCACAAACTCTCGATTTTATTTAATTCAGTTCTGGCTATGTTTAAGTTATAATGTCCATTATGCTTACATATGAAAATTGTATCAAACTTTATATTATAGCTGTATATTTTATATGCTACCATTCAAAAGTTTGAGATCAGTATGATTTTTTTTGGAAATTAATAATTTTATTCAGCAAGGAAGCATTAAATTGATAAGTGACAGTAAAGATATTTATAATGTTATAGAAGAATAAAAAAAATGTAAACAATGTTCTTTTTAATTTTCTGCTTATTAAAGAATCCTGGCAGGAAAATATTTCAGGTTTCCAGAAAATAGTAAGCTGCTCAACTGTTTTCAACACTGATAATAAGAATAAATTATTAAAGAAATTAGAAAAACAAATGTTTCTTGAGCAGCAGTCAGCATATTAAAATTATTTCTGAAACATGTGACACTGAAGACTGGAGTAATGGCTGCTGGAAATACAACTTGGCCATTACATGAATAAATTACATTTACATTTTTTTTATCAAATAAATGCAGCCTAGGTGAGCATAAGAGACTTCCTTCAAATATATAAAAAAATCTTACCGACCCCAGACTTTTAAACATTAGTGTAAAAATAGTTTTGTATACACTACTTTTAATATTTTTAAAAGTAGAAAGAAATATACAGGTGCATCTCAAAAAATTTCAATATCGTGAAAAAGAATATGACTTTCATATTTTCTAGATTCATTACATGCAAAGTAAAACATTTCAAAAGTTTTTTGTTTTCATTTTGATGATTAGAGCTTACAGCTCATGAAAGTCAAAAATCCAGTATCTCAAAATATTAGAATATTTCTTAAGATCAATCAAAAAAAGGATTTGCAAAACAGAAAAGCTTAAGTTCTTTAAAGTATGTTCATTTATGCACTCAATACTTGGTCGGGACTTCTTTAGCACAAATTCCAGCATCAGTGAGGTGTGGCATGGAAGCGATCAGCCTGTAGAACTATTGAGCCTTCAGCTCGTCTGTATTGTTGGATCGACTGTTTCTCATCTTTCTCTTGAAAATATCTCATAGATTCCATATGGGGTTCAGATCAGGCATGTTGGCTGGCCAATCAAGCACAGTAATATCATGGTCAGCAAACCACTTGGAAGTGGTTTTGGCACTGTGGGCAGATGTTAAGTCCTGCTGGAAAAGGAAATCAGCATCTCCATAAAGCTTGTCAGCAGATGAAATCATAAAGTGTTCCAAAATCTCCTGGTAGATGGCTGCATTGACTTTGGACTTGATAAAACACAGTGGATCAACACCAGCAGACGTCACGGCACCCCAAATCATCACTGACTTTGGAAACTTCACACTGGACTTCATGCAGCTTGGATTCCTCTCCAGTCTTCCTCCAGACTCCAGACCTTGACTTCCAAATGAAATGCTAAATTTACTTTGATCTGAAAAGAGGACTTTGGACCACTGAGCAACAGTCCAGTTCTTTTTCTCCTTAGCCCAGGTAAGATGCTTCTGATGTTGTTTCTGTTTCAGAAGTGGCTTGGTAGCACTTTTCCTGAAGACGTCTGAGTGTGGTGACTCTTGATGCACTGACTCCAGCTTCAGTCCACTCCTTGTGAAGTTCTCCCAAGTGTCTGAATCGGCTTTGATTGACAGTATTGTCAAGCTTGCTGTCATCCCTGTTGCTTGTGCACCTTTTCCTACCCAATTTCTTCCTTCCAGTCAACTTTGCATTTAATATGCTTTGATACAGCACTCTGTGAACAGCCACCCCTTTCAGTAATGACCTTCTGTGACTTACCCTCTTTGTGGAGGGTGTCAATGATTGTCTTCTGGACCATTGCCAAGTCAGCAGTCTTCCCCATTATTGTGGTTTCAAAAAACAAGAGATACCCGGAATTTATACTTTAGGGATGGTCATTTAATGACACTACTATCAGTATTTTGAGATACTGGATTTTTTACTTTTATGAGCTGTAAGTTCTAATCATCAAAATTACAACAAAAAAACTTTTGAAATGTTTTACTTCAGATGTAATGAATCTAGAATATATGAAAGTTTTACTTTTTGAAATAAGTTACAAAAAAAATGAACTTTTTCACAATATTCTAATTTTTTTTAGATGCAACTGTATGTCTGGAATATAAAATATACATTTGTTTGATAGATATCAGCAAGCATGCATTAAAGAGTTACGGTAAATGTTTTATCAGAAGTATTGTGGTAAATCCTTAGTAAATGAGATTAGGTGTGCAATTCTACTTACAGATTGATGATGATGATGTATTAATAAAAATGTTGTGCTATAAATTGTAACAGGGCAGTGTTTCGAAGGGATTCAAACTGATTCATCTTTTTAAAATAAAGATTAAAAGAGCTCAATCAGGCTACACTTTTTGTGCTTTTGATTCATTAAAAAGAGCCGACTGAAAAGGGTTATTCATTTTGGGAATGAGGTTACACTGATTCCACTGTACATTTTTGATTCACTAAAAAGAATCAGCTCATAAGAGTCATTTGCTGCGCTGGTCTCGAACTGTTTGTTTGTGCGTGCATCCTGTGAGATCAGCTCAAAGATGGTTCTTAACATATCCTCACGGTAGATGAATAATCTTTTTTATAGCATCATGTTTGATAGAGATTGCTAGGCCACATTCACAACTAAGATTTATTTTACTTACTATGATGAAATGAGATTCACAGACTCTTCTATGATTGTTAAGAGACTTCGTCAGTGGAACATCTACCATTATGCGTTATTTAGGACAGCCTCCAACAACATAGGTCAGTGGTTACAGTAAAAATTCTCTTATGTTATTGGATTAACCTGACCTAGATGTGCAGGTAGTATGTGTAAATGGAAAGTCCTAATATTTAACCTGGCATATACTGTATGTGCATGGGCAATGAAAATGATAAATGTTTAATCTATTTGTCAAGAAGAATATTCCAGTACAGCACTATCACTCTTCACATACAAGCGTGCTCAACGATATACAGTCCCAAAGAGATTCATAATCACAGACACATAAGTCTCAGTTGTGTTAGTTTCAGAATTAGACCTCCGATTTATTTAACAACACATTTGAGTCCACTTAAATGATTTTACAGCTCAAATGTACAAGAACCAAAAAAGAAAAATGGTCTTAAAAAAAACTGGGTTCTATGCAGAATAGTTTGTGAGTGCATTTGTATAAGCACTAGCTATAGAAGAAAGGAGGACTGCTCTGTTCTTTTTGTTCCTCATGTCGTTTGTTCCGGTGGAAAGACACTCATCGTCAGAATTATGATTCATAAGTTCACAAAGCCCCACTGAATGAAGTCAGCGAGACCCTATTGACAACTGCACACACACACACACACAAATACATGTTTACGCTAATTAATAAAAGTGCAGCAGATGCTGTGGAAATTGTCCAGGTTGCTTATTTGTTGTCATGGAGGCCAGTTTATGTCTTTCATGTATACAGAACATGAAAACTAGCAGCACACACTTACACTCTCCACTCCTAAAACAGCCTTGTTCCATTGTGCATTGAAATGGTCCAATGTTAGTTAAATGTTTCAGGATGCAGCGACACAAAGCTGGGGAGTAAAGCTGCAAGTTGGGCTTGTACAGAACAGTCTTGCAGTCTACAGAGGGCATTCTTTTCTGACCTTTTCCCAAATGCCAGACAGAACAGATAAGAAACGCTCTGAGAATGTTATAGCGGAAGTGACGCAGGTGCAAATTAAATAAATTTTTTGTCTGGGTATTATTTTGTGAAGTCGATGTGCATTCTGGAGCTGAAGAACAGAAGGCTGCATATGTACTCACTTTTGAAAGGGGTTAAATACAGTTAATTATTTTCTTCTGACTGCTTAAATTCGCAATGAAATGAAAGTAGATAGTTTTTTTTCTCTTCAATATTGTGACGTACATTCAAATGTACCAGATTATCAAAAATAAAGAAATATGTAGTGCAAGGATTTCTATATATCAGTTATTAATGTGAGTTTGTAGTCGATTGTAGAGAGATGGGAGTTTAAGACAAAGTTGTGGCATTTTGTTTAAACGTGGATGAATTGTTCGGTAACACTTTATTTTAAGGTGTCCTTGTTACACACGTTACATGTACTTACTATTATATTAACATTTAATTAAGCATAATTACATGCAAGTAACCCTAATCCTAACCCATAACCATATAGTAAATAAATGTAGTTAATAAATATTACTCAGAACTTAAATGTATAATTACACTGTAACAAGGACACCTTAAAATAAAGTGTAACCAATTGTTCAATTGTTTTTATTTCATGCCGACTTTAATCACGTTCTGTGCACAAGCAGTTCAACATTCATGGGAGAATGTCAGGATTTGTGCATAAAGAGAAAATAAAATTTTTGCTAGTTTAATTTTTGGTAGTTTGCTAAAAGTTTTGCTAACTTTCACAGAACGTTTAAATAATGTTTTCATAACTTTTTGGAATGACAAGAAAAAGTTCTTAGAATAATTGTTATCTGGATTTCTCCAATTATTTTGTCCACATACGTAAACCCATGTCTGTCTCATAATAGACTGCAAGCTTGTATTCACCTCTGTCTCCTTTTAATCAACAACCGATGAATTGAACCAAATACCCACTCCTTTTTTCCCCCGATAATCTGATTCACTAGGATACAAAGCACAATATGAATGAAAATATCTAATTACGTTGCATTACAACTTTAAGTTAAAGGGGTCCTATTATACTTTTTCACTTTTTCAACTTTAGTTACTACAACGCATATTTTCCGGGATTTGTGATATCACAAAAATCGACGAATGGGATGAGACCTGGTTGAGCTGCACTAGAGAAGGCAACTAGTGTTATATCACTATGTTGGAGACGCGCTAGCTTTCCCAAGGCAAACAAACTTAGAGTGGTTACAATCATCCGGGTTTAAATTGCGCTCAAATTTATTTGATATTGATGCAATATTTACACTGAAGCTCGCAGGCGGCTATGGTAAGGGGCGTGACATTTCCCGACCAGGCGCAGAGTGCTGCCAATCACAACACACACACTGGCCCAGCTAACCAATCACAACACATTTTGTATTTCAGAAGGCGGGCCTTCATTTGATACAGGAACTATTCGAGCCGTTCATGCCAGACTGGGGAGAGAGGCGTTGTAATAATGTAAAATATGTGAAAAATTATGTTTTTCGAACAACCTAGTATGAGAGCTTGTTCTAGGACACCCCCAAAACAAAATCAAGACTTTGTAAAAGAGCATAATAGAACCCCTTTAAGTATAAGAGAAAAGTCTACTTCCTTCTAAGTAAAAAAAAAATTGTAATACAGAATTATAAACATATCAGTGCTTTAAAGATGTCAGGGCAACTGCATTTCTGAGAGTTTTTTTTTTATGTGAATGATTTCAGTACAAAATGTATCAATGCAAATGCCCTCATCTTGGGTCAGTCCGATAGCATTTATCCTTCAATGCTTCTTTTCACTGTGGAAATCCAGATCTTCCTGCTTCCGCCATAAAAATGTCAATGAAAGTTATGGATTTTATTCACAGTTCCCTTGATGATAGCAGTCTGATCTAGCAGACTGCACAAATACACTCACACTGGCAGCACGCTGATCACAGCCACTGCACAACTTACAAAGTCACACTGTGACAGCAGCAAGTTTGACATGAGCGCAAATGAAAAATGAGAGATTTTGAAAAGAAGTAGAGACAGAAACACAGACATCAAATGAAAAGTTTATTGCCTCTAGTGTTCTGCGCTGAAGGGAGTCTGAGAGTCTTCATACCTCCTGTGGGTATATCTTGAGGAAAGAGAAAGAAAAAGACAGTGCAGGAGATGAGGACAGACAAATTAAAAGCAAGAGTGAGAGTGCACTCAGGGATGATTTTATTTCTAGTGTGCCGTCACCGTGTTTTGAATTCTTGCCCAAAGACAATCGAGCTTTTGCTGACGATTCTGTCCTAAAACAACAGCGTGACCAATGCCGGGTGGCCCGCGGATTCTTACGCAAAACTTCTCCGAATGCTGTATATATGCGTGCGTGTGTTTCCGGTCGTAGCAGCACAAGGAGACAAAGAGACTCATTCAGGCCCAGTGTGACTGATGTATTATTTCAGATATAGTCAAAGTTCACACAGCAGACGTTCACCACAGTTTGGTAACTGCAGCTACGCTGTGGGGAAAAAAAGGAATGTTCTGTAACCCGGTTTATATAAAATATGTCAGGTCAGGGGAGGTTACACGCTGATTACACAAACACCACTTTTGACATCTTTTATCAGAATGTTTGACAGCATTTACACACAAGGAATAAGGAATTGTGCCTACTGAAATCTCATAGTGAATGTGTGTGTTTGCGCATGTGACGTGAGCTGCTGATGGAATTCTTGGTCAGCAGGAGGATTAAAGAGGAGGTAATCCTGTCAACATGGAGTGACAAAATGGGGGACACATTGTGCGTTCTGACGTGGATTCTGGATTGGGATTACACAGAGCTGACTTTACACACCTTCTCACTGATGAGGGAATTCCATCCAGGATTATGACGCACATAATTTACACACACACACACGCTACTACACTTTACTACATGGCAAAAAAAAAATTCTGGGTCTCATTCACTAACTGTAGATTTGCAACAATTTGTGTGTAAAATCGGCTAACAAATATTCACGATTCATCAGTAAATTTCTTACTAAATTTACTTTAAAATTAAAAAAAAAACTGTGGGAACAAATCTATCTATATGACACAGTTTAAAAAAACGTACATCGTGTGTTATGCAAAATAACTAACCTTGTGTAGGTTGAAATGAAAATTAATTTAGAGAAAATTTGTGTATAAATACAAATAATTCCCACAATTATTAGAGGATTAGCATTAGTACTTAAAAATAGATAAACATTCTTAAAACAAGAAGCATTTTGTTGAGAATAATATATAGAATATATAGAAGAATATATCTTAAATTTAATTGTATTGAGTTTTTAAGTTGATTTTTTCTTACATAATTTTTTTACTTGTTTTAAAGGTACTCTCGTAAATGCATGTCAAAGACTGACACAGGAGAGAAGAAATTGTTGAATAAAGTTGTTTTTGTTGTTTTCTTTGCGGACAAAAAGTATTCACATAGCTTCATAAAATTACGGTTGAACCACTGATGTCACATGGAATATTTTACCAATGTCCTTACTACCTTTCTGGGCCTTGAACGTGTCAGTTCCATTGCTATATGGAGGGTCAAGAAAGCTCTCAGATTTCATCAGAAATATCTTAATTTGTGTTCCAAAGATGAATGAAGGTCTTACGGGTTTGGAACTACATGAGGGTAAGTAATTAATGACAGAATTTTTATTTTTGGGTGAACTATCCCTTTAAGTCTAAATATAAAATTTAGTGAGATTCATGCTTAAAACAAGAAACCAAACCACCATGGTTTAATATTTAGTGCGCTAATAGCTTCGTCTGTTTGTAACCTTATTTCACTCATAAACCACATATGCCTATATGTATCATTTTATTTCAGTTTATCAGCCATAGCCATGAATACCAAGTGTGTCACTCTGAGTGAGCTCTATATATGCACAAGCACACATGCAATCACACTGATGGTGATCTCGTTAGGTCAGGCTACCCCATTAAGCCTATTAGCCATCCTCAGAAGCGCACTCATGGCCCAATACACTGAGTTAGGGAAAAGCCATGAGGCAACAGGAGTGGGGGAAGCCATGGCCGGAAACGTTTAACTAGTTTAGCCAGGACTGCCCTAAGAACCTTGATCCTCGCATACGTCACACCAAGACACGCCAACTCGTAAGACCATCTTAAGAGTCTTTCTCCATACGCACATTTTGAGTTTAAACGCGGACACGTTGTAGGAAGGGATTTGAGATCGGAAAGACAGTATGGAAAAGAAGAGAGCAAACAGAGGGCAAATGCTGAGGAAGGAGTTGGATAGATGCCAGTAAACCTGTTCAGAGCTTCTGGTTGTGTGATGAGACTAGGCTAATATTGTTGTTAGCAGGGGCGTAGATTACTTAGATTACCACTTTTAATATCACGTAAATTCGTCCCCCGCACTTTTTCGGGCAAGTGTGTTCACATAGAGGTTTTCAAGAGCCGGTGTGAATAAATATAGATTTAAATTCAAAGAGACAGGATAGTCTGTGCATGATCTGATGTTTCATTCGGACACAGAATAAGGCGATGTGAACATCACAGAGCGCTAAACATTCTGTGCAGTGTATGTTTCATTCATACTCAAAGCCGGAAGTGCTCTCGCGCAGAAAGTCGTATGAGGAAATTCCTAATATGGACAAAAGCGTCCAGCTATCGCTGTATGAAAACAGTTGTTTTCACAGAAAAACAGAAACGTTTGGAAACATGAAGACTTCACTGAAGACTGGAGTAATGATGCTGAAAATTCAGCTTTGACCACAGCAATCATTTTGAAATATATTCAAATAGAAAGCAGTTATTTTAAATAGTAAAAATATTTCACAACATTACTGCTTTTGCTGTACTTTGGATCAAATAAATGCAGGCTTGGTGAGCAGAAGAGACTTCTTTATAAAACATTAAAAATCTTACTGTTCAAAAACTGTTGACTGGTAGGTTATATAGATTACAGAAATGTTATATTGTAATGTTTTATATATATATATATATATATATATATACTTAAAAAAAAAAATATATATATAACATTTCTGTCCCCCTCACTTCTGAAATGATGGCTACGCCCCTGGTTGTTAGCATACAGCTAATATAAATATAGAAGTCTGAGATCACATTGAAAATCTGGCATTCAAAAGCTAATTTAAATTTGAAAATAAACAGTTTTGGAATTTTGAAAAATGTTCAATGTAAAGGTAAATATTTAAGATTATGTTTATTTCTATGTCTGTCAATAATAAAATCTGTGAGACTGAGCATTTTTGAAATTTCAGAATTAAAAAAAAATATTCAAATATACATTTATATATTACCATTCAAAAATGTGGGGTTTGTATGATGACAAATTAATTCAGCAAGGATGCATTTAATTGATCAAACCTGACAGTAAAGACATTTTTAATTCTAAAAGATTTCTTTTTCAAATAAATCCAAAGTTCTGTCATGAAAGCTGGCGCGGTCCAATAGGTCTAACTCAATCTGACATAATGACATCATCACATGGTGCAGCTGATTGGTTCTTTTTGCATCAGCAGCCAATGAGCTTGCTGCTTAACATTCAAATACATGGCTAGTGCGTGCTGTAGCAGTTGCAGGGCACTCTCCACCTTCCCCAGCTCCACCTGCTATGGAGTGATTCATGTATGTTATTTATGGTGGTTATTTCATACATGTTATATGTGCAGCAGCAGCATTTCTTACATGCTCACAGCAGCATGTTGTGGATGTATTAAAATCTTGGTACTTGCTCTGCAGCGTAGCAGATCTATTCCGCCAAGACCAAACACATTATGTTTATGCATTTAGACAACTTACAGTGCATTCAGGCTATAATTTTTTTTAATCAGTATGTGTGATCCCTGGGAATTGAACCCATGACCTTTTGTGCTGCTAATACAATGCTCTACCACTGAGCCACAGGAACATAATTTAACAGGAATATTTTTTACAGGAACACATTAACATGGCTCCTTTTCAACAGTACTGTATATAAAATTATTTAATGTCTCATGACCCTTTGAATTATTTATTTATTTATTTATTTTTATTTTTTGTAACTTTTTTTGGCATTTTATAGACAGTCAGCGAACAACCAGGAAATGATAAGAAGGGTTGGGAGGAATGACAAGCTGAATTCTGACTCAGGTCATTTACATAACCACCATCACACAAAATGTTGGAGCGTTTATTCCAACTGACCAATGGAAATGAAATAATGCAGGCAGGACTTAAACCTGTGCCTTCACGAACACAGTGGCACTTCACATGTTTTGAGGAAATGCACTACCCACAGCACCATGACTCTGACACTTTTTGTCTTGTTTGTGGATCATGCTTTGTCTGCAGTGTGGGAACTAAACAGTAAGAACAGTAAAATCTGGAATCACCAATAGTCTTTACAAGCAAAACAACTTAATAGACTTACTAAATTATGTCTTAATGAAAATATAAAAATGCAGAAATGTTAAGTTTTAGGGGCATATGTTGAGCTTATTATTCCTTATTATCTTTCAAATAAGCAATAGTAAAAAAAAATAATAATGTAAAAAAAATAGTGTTTTAGTTAGTGTCTAATAATTATAATTAGCATTTTGTTAAATAAATCAAATCAAATATATTTTAATTCACCATTTAAACATGAGTGTGTGTGTGCACGTACAAGTGCTCTACATAGCCATTGACTCACGTAGGTCTGTGTGTATGTGATAAGCCACAGCGGTGCTGGGTTTAAGGTTAGGGGCCCCTGTAGCAGAGCACTGTAGCTGGGAAGGGGCCCGAGGCTCTGGGTACTTCTCCTAGTCTGACTCAGAGCTCTAATAGAGTGTCTCTGTCTCCTTACCATCTCTGCTTGTAATCTTATTAGACCAGCCCAGCAGCACATACATTTATAAGACACTCTCTCCCTCCTCCACAATCTTCAGACCATTCAGCTTTTTTTTATCAGAAATACATTTCAAAATGACTTTCTGTCTGGATTATAGTTATTTTAGTCCAGTGTGAGGTTATAGAACTTTTGTAATGAAACGTATTTAATTATTTTTAGCATTTAGTGATGATTAAAAAAAGGGAGAAAAAAAGTGTTTATCGCCTAGTGTGCAACAGGTAATGGAAAGCTTGAAGATGGAAATATTGAAGCTATTCGTATGTATTTCATAATAATAAAATCCCCCTGTAAGTTTCTCTCTCAGTCGGTCTCTCTCTGTCCCTGAGGCGACTGTATGAGGTGATCGGTTCTGACAGGCTCACAGTCTGAAGTGGGGGAGGAGAGCAGAGTGGGGGTCCGATGGTGATTTACCGATCCAAGTGGCACGTTCCCCCTTAGGGATATGCCCCCCTCACTTGGCATACACACACACAGAGATTCATCTCTATCTCTCTTTCCAATAATGACTGTCTCCAACACACAGTCAGCCCACCCAGCTTCATTGTATACCGTCCTGAGACCTTTAAGAAAGCACATTTGAGGGTTTCGTTGTGACTGTGAAAGTGTTTGGAATATGCAGTGTTAAATCTGTTTAGTAGTGACAGACATTGAAAACATCACACTCCAAACAGGTCCATTTGCTTAACGTCAATGATCTTCGTCATGTGTATTTCTGTTTGTGTGTACGCATTTGTGATTATATGTAAACAAACACCCGATTTAGAAATAGGCGTTCTGTTTTACTTTTCCATTTGTGTGTGTGTGTGTGTGTGTGTGTGTGCGTGTGTGCGCGTGCATGCGTGCTGTGATGTGGCTGTAATGAGATTGTTTAGTTGGCAGGAAGAGCACAGTGCCACCGGGTCAAACAAGATGATCGGACAGACAACTTCTGGGAGTCTTTAAGGGCCAATTACACACATAAACACTCATAAACAAACATAAAGAAAAGAACCATTCATTTTGTCAGTAGCTGTTCTAGCAGTCAGCAACTTGAAATGTTAAATAGTTTTTTTATATTATCATTTGGTCATTTTAGAAATGTATTAAAGACATTATAACTCTAACCTTTAACAATATCAATCAGTTTCATATCAACACAATTTTTAACAGTAAACTATTAATATTAGTTTTGTTCACAATTACAATATTTATTGACAGGTTTGACTGCTCATAGAAGTGTAGAGAAGCACACTGAAAAATGTTAGAATCAGACAACTTCTGGGAGTCTTTAAGGGCCAATTACACACATAAACACTCATAAACAAACATAAAGAAAAGAACCATTCATTTTGTCAGTAGCTGTTCTAGCAGTCAGCAACTTGAAATGTTAAATAGTTTTTTTATATTATCATTTGGTCATTTTAGAAATTTATTAAAGACATTATAACTCTAACCTTTAACAATATCAATCAGTTTCATATCAACACAATTTTTAACAGTAAACTATTAATATTAGTTTTGTTCACAATTACAATATTTATTGACAGGTTTGACTGCTCATAGAAGTGTAGAGAAGCACACTGAAAAATGTTACCAATATAACTTCTGCAAGTGCCTGTTAGCAGCGAAGAAACATCCAATACCTTTAAATAGTAATCTTTCACATTGTTCTTTAGAAGCAACACCCATATCAATTACAAAACCAGTTCCTTGGTTCTTTCATTGTTTGAGCATTTGAGGATTATACCTTCAAATTTAGCCAGGCATAGATGATAGAGACAAACAACGAGAGAGGGAGAGAGACAAAGCACAGCCTGATGACTGGAATGCACAGGCTTTTGACAGCTGCACGACTGTCTATGTACCTTGTGTTACATATGCGTGTGTGTCCCTGCAGCAGTGCTGTGTTACGGATTGCTCCCTGATGTCTTTGTTCATCTCTGTAAAGCCTAGGGCTTTTCTCCTGCTCTCACTCATGTCTACGCGCACACACACACACACACACACACACACACACCTGTGTTCAGTGGGCCATCAATAGTTAGTAGTTACTGCTTTGACTGACAGTATGGAGAAATCTCAAGTTATTTTGTGCTCAGCCTCTCTGAGCCAATATGGCTCTTAAGGAGCCAAAACACTCCAGAGCAACCAGCCCTCAAGCTCAATATCACTGCTGTAGTCATATTGGAACTTATATTCAAGTTTTAAATATGTTTCATAGATCTTAACGATACTTTATATGGGATACAGTTTCAAGTCATTTGTTTGATGTGTTTTGGTTTTAGTCCATTTTTACAAAGCCATGAGATGAGTTTTTCTCACTATTTCTATGCATACAGTCATTCTGCACTGAAACATAAAATATGTGCTGTCTTATGTCTCTTGTGTTGGCGTGTGGTTTCCTTCCGTTAGTGTGCATTCTGATTAATATGTGAGATATATGAACAGACTGAAGCAGAATTCAGCTGGGAGGTTGGCTGAATATAGTAGGCCTATACCACCTGATTATAATGTTTGCACTAGGCTGGTAAAGTGTGTCATGATACACTAATGTTGGTTTGACAAAGCCTTGTCAAAACGTTTATAGTAGTTTTAACTTTTAAAGAACTTTAAAGTTTGCTGGTTATAACGGTACATAATACAGTAAGATACATAGTTAGGAAGATCATCAGATATAGTCTGATAGATAGATAGATAGATAGATAGATAGATAGATAGAGAGAGAGAGATGAAAAGATAGATTGATAGATAGACTGACGGATGGATAGATGAATGGAGAGATAGACGGATGAATAGATGGATGAACAGATAGATGGATAGATTGAAGATGGATGGATGAATGATAAGATGAACAGATGGATGAATGGAGAGATAGATGAAACGATAGATAGATAGATGTTGGACAGACAGACTGATTGATGAATAGATGGAAGGAATGGATGGATAGATGAATGGAGAGATAGACAGACGATGGATGGATGGTTGGATGGATGAACATAGATAGATAGATAGATAGATAGACAGGTAGATAGATAGATTTGGTTTGCTGCTATTTTGTGTGTGCTTGAGGTTTGGTTGATATAAAAGTTTGAAGCTTGGAGCAAAATCTCTGTTTAAAGTACTCTTTTGATCTCATGTGGCTGTAGCTGAATTTCCATGTCTAATGATACAGTACATGAACACACTGCTTTGGCTGACGGAAGCAAACCACTATGCCCATATGAGGGAGAGCAGCATGAGCTTCCATCGGCCTGACTAATATCAGTGAGAGAGTTCCTAATCTTGATGATATGAGAACGCTGTGGTCATTTTATTGTGTGTTGTGTAACAGGTTTAATCTGGTGTGACTCTCACTCCTCAGGCATGTTCAGACGCCTCGCTTACAGCAAACTTCAGAAGGAACGGCTTTAACCTCATACACATCAATGCTGGGATCTTTATCATTTTGGATTGCATTTGCAGTGTGCATTCACTCCCCATACCATACTAGGTCTGGTTGACTAGGAGAGACAACCAGAGCAGCAGTGTTTGTCTGTGTGGAAGTTGTCCCATAATTGTGAGCGCAGAGGGAATTCCTGCTGTAGTACTTTTCAGATTCTCAGCTGAGACTTCCTGATTCTTCAGTGCTTCACGTGATGCTGATGCTGTAACCATGCCTGCTGATGCTTTCTGAAATGGGAAGCATTCAACAATATGTGAGGAATTTGGAATATGTAACATTCCAGGTGAAGAACGGCGTGATTGTGGTGAAGTATTAGGGACGTAGGAGGTTCTTTCTGATAAGGAGCAGCTAACAGAGTAGTCTGAATTCCACAGGAAGATTTACACTGGCAGGAAGAGACCTTTTTTTCTGGCCTCCCAGTACTGAATCCACAGATCCTTGTGTTGCTGCTACTCTGAGTGAACTGTGTTGGCTAAGCGATAACATATTTGTATCTAGTTCAAAAAGCTTGTGCACATGCATACGCAAATACTTGCACACACGCACACACACCTAAAATGAATCTACTTTGATCTATCTATCTATCTATCTATCTATCTATCTATCTATCTATCTATCTATCTATCTATCTATCTATCTATCTATCTATATATCTATCTATCTATCTATCTATCTGTCTGTCTGTCTATCTGTCTGTCTCTTTATCTACAGTTAGGTCCATATCTATTTGGACACTGACACAATTTTCATAATTTTGGCTCTGTATGGCACCAGAACAGAATTAAAAATGAAACAATCAAGATGAAATTGAAGTGCAGACTTTAAGCTTTAATTCATATCGTGCTGATTGTCAGTGTTTGGAGACGCGAGCAGAGGCGGCGAGAGAAACTCATGTAAAAGTACAAGTACTGACAGAAATAATTACTCTAAGTAGAACTGAAAGTAATAATAATAAACACACACACACACACACCAATTAAATAACAATTGAAAAATTGAAAGTAAAACAATAAAGTTGAAATTGAAGTGCAGACTTTAAGCTTTAATTCAAGGGGTTGAACAAAAATGCTTAGTAATTACAATAATTTTAATACACAATCCCCCACCCCCCTTTTTAAGGGGCTCAAATGTAATTGGACAAATAAATATAATCATAAATAAAATTTTCATTTTTTATATTTTGTTGAGAATCCTTTGCAGGCAATGACTGCATTAAGCCTGGAACTCATGGATATCACCAGAGACTGGGTTTCCTCCTTTGTGATGCTTTGCCATGCCTTTACTGCAGCTGACTTCAGTTGTTGTTTGTGGGCCTTTCTGCCTTTAGTTTTGTCTTTAACAAGTGGAATGCATGCTCGATTGGGTTGAGATCAGGAGATGGACTTGGCCATTGCAAAATATTCTACTTTTTTACCTTCAAAAAGTCCTGGGTTGCTTTTGCTGTATGTTTTAGTTCACTGTCCATTTGTACTATGAAGCGCCTCCCAATCAACTTTGCTCCATTTGACTGAATCTCTGGACAGACAGTATATTCCTGTACACTTCAGAATTCTTCTGGCTGCTTCTGTCCTCTGTCACGTCATCAATAAACACCAGTCACCCAGTGTCACTGGAAGCCATGCATGCTCATGCCATCACAACGCTCCACCATGTTTCACAGATGATGCTGTTTGCTTTGGATCATGAGCTGTTCCAAGCCTTCTCCATACTTTTTTCTTCTCGCCATTTTGGTACAGGTTGATCTTAATTTCAGCCATCCAAAGAATGCTTTTCCAGAAGTGGTCTGGCGTTTTTAGATGTTTTTGGCAAAGTCTAATCTGGCCTTGTTTGCACCTTGTGGTGAACACTCTGTATTTGCACTCGTGAAGTCTTCTCTTAATTGTAGACTTTGACAGTCACATACCTACCTCCTGGAAAGTGATCTTCTTTTGGCTGGATGCTGTGAAAGGGTTTTTCTTTACCATGGAGAGGATCCTCCGATCATCCACCACTGTTGTCCTCCGTGGACATCCAGGCCTTTTTATGTTGCTGAACTCACCAGTGTGTTCTTTTTTTTCTCAGAATGTTCCAAACTGTTGATTTGGCCACTCCTAATGTTCCTGCTATCTCTCTGATGGATTTGTTTTGTTTTTGAAGTCTAACAATTGTCTGTTTCACCTGCATAGAGAGCTCCTTTGACTACATGATGTGGATTCACAGCAACAGCTTCCAAATGCAAATGGCACACTTAGAATCAACTCCAGACCATTTACCTGCTTAATTGATGTAGAAATAAAGAAGGAATAGCCCACACCTGTCCATGAAACAGCTTTTGAGTCAATTGTCCAATTACTTATGGTCCCTTGAAAAAGGAGGGAGGTATTAAAGAGCTTTAATTCTTTAACCTTACCTCCAATTTTGATGAGAATACCCTCAAATTAAGGATCAGAGCCTGCACTTTAAGCCCATACTCATTATATAACTGTAACTTGAATATGTTTTGGTCAGCATCTAAAATAATAAAAATTGTGCCTGTGTCCAAATATAAATGGACCTAACTGTATCTTTCTGTCTGTCTTCTTACATTTTACTGGTGTAACAGCAACAGGCCAAACTTTGCACTAGGAAAGGTGTGTTTGTGCACATATGAGAGAAAGAGAGAACATTTACCAGAGATGGATGGAGGAAGGATGCAAAGCAATTAATATATTGTGTATACATGGGTTATTTACTTCAGTTTCTTTTGTGTGACACAGGCGTGTTGCTTTAGTCTGTATGTAGTGAAAGAGAAAAATAGAATATGTTTGTGCTGAGATGACGCCTCACAGACCCAACACATAATGAGGGCATGTTTAGGGCATTAACTCAAGGCCAAACCACACTCAAAAACACTTCATTTAGGGCAGGTAAGCTTTCATGTGTGTCAGAAAATTACTATGAAGCATATATCAATCTACCGCGCAGTTAAGATGGCAATTGAATGTCACATTAGTGAAAAAAGACCATAAAACAAATGTCAGTTTGGTATTTGGTATTTGTTCTAAAGGTACAGAGGTACAGAAAGATTATCTTCAGGTCAATTTGACTTATGACCTAAGATTTCACATACAAAGAAAGGGGGGAAAAACACTTTCCATTGACAGCGTCTCGGTTGTTATACAACTTACAAACGTACAGGTCGATGCCAGAGAGTCTAAGAGCATCATCTCCATATAATGCACTGTAACCATACCCCTGTGTTACATGTGTGTGTCTGTGAGACATTAATAGCTCGCCTGCTGATATATCTGGCTCTCTTTCCATCACACTCTGTGTCGTCGCACCACCTGATTCCTCTTTGGGTTGGGAGGAGGGGCAGGGTGTAGTTTAAGATCCCCTACCCCACCCAGCTCATCCAGCGAGCTGACAAATTCTTCTATGGCATCCTTGGGTGTGTGTGTACTTTGGCAAGAGGGATCCCTTGTGACTGTGTCTTGAGTCCAGTACTCACAGAATGTGCCAAGGGTTTGCCCTGCCTCGGGGGTATGAGGTGACCCCATAACATCTCTCACTGACACACACACACAGACATAAAGGCAGCAGCTTTAAATTACCAAGCACACTCTCATCCTCGTCTTACTGTTAAACTCACACACTCTTTTAAAGTGAAGGAAGAATTTATAAATTGAAATTATTTGATAAGTCATCCTTTCAGATTAACAAATAAACAGACATATTTAAGTTTCATTAAATGTAACAAATTAATACATTAATGCCATTGGCCATTTCTGTATGAATTTGTATGGATAAAGAAAAACGATTTGTAAATGCAAAATAAATATGCATTGTGAAAAATATAAAAACGCCATTTAAATGATATATATATACAGTATATAATATATTTATAAATTGTTATTACATTTTTTAGGTACATAAGCAGTTGATTTCCTTTAAAGGGTTGGTTGATTGCGATTTCCCCTTTTTAACGTTAGTTAGTGTGTAATGTTGCTGTTTGAGCATAAACAATATTTGCAAAGTTACGAAGCTGAAAGTTCAATGCAAACGGAGATATCGTCTTTTAAAATTCTGGCAGTTTAATGCCTACAAAAATGGCTGGTAGGGACTACAACAAGTTACTTCCCGGGTTCGTGACGTCACAAACCCAGATAAACCCCGCCCTCGGGAAAAGGCAGCAAAGGGGGCGAGGCCATGCTGCGCTTCTTTAGAGAATAGGAAGAGAAAACTAGAGGTGCACATAAAAATCTGTTCATATACAGTGGGGAAAAAAGTATTTAGTCAGCCACCAATTGTGCAAGTTCTCCCACTTAAAAAGATGAGAGAGGCCTGTAATTTTCATCATAGGTATACCTCAACTATGAGAGACAAAATGAGAAAAAAAATATCCAGAAAATCACATTGTAGGATTTTTAAAGAATTTATTTGCAAATTATGGTGGAAAATAAGTATTTGGTCAATAACAAAATTTCATCTCAATACTTTGTTATATACCCTTTGTTGGCAATGACAGAGGTCAAACGTTTGCTGTAAGTCTTCACAAGGTTTTCACACACTGTTGCTGGTAATTTGGACCATTCCTCCATGCAGATCTCCTCTAGAGCAGAAATGTTTTGGGGCTGTCGCTGGG
>NW_015505190.1:3019501-3044488 GCF_001515645.1 Sinocyclocheilus grahami | reverse complement strand
CGATTCTGTCTTCTAACGATTCTAATGGATTCACAAGTTTCAAAATCAATGTTCTAAAGCAGTGGTTCTTGTTCCTCGCATCTCCCAGCTCTGCACACACTCTGCATCTCTCTCTCTCTCTCTCTCTCTCATTCAGCTCAGCTCCAACAATGAACTGTTACAATTATACACTTATTTTCACATAGCTATGAGAAGCATTAAAAATGGATGCGCGTGCAGTTGCCGTACTGTATTAAAGCTTTAATCAGGATAAAACCGTAAATTAAAAGCTATCATAAGCAGTAGCATTTACAAATAACAGCGTATCTAAAAGTATGAGACAACAACAAACAAAAAGCATAGGCCTACCATTAAAAGCCGTGCTTGCACAGGTTCTGCATGATCCTCTTCAATAATATCCTCTGCTTCTCAATCGGGCTCAAAATGATAAGCAATATAGACAACGCCATTGTTTACAATACAACCGGAGCACATGCCGCTGAGGTGAGGAGTGGCACTAGAGGCGTTTTAGCCAATCACAACACACCGGGCTAGCTAACCAATCAGAGCCCATCGCCTATTTCTGAGGGCGGGGCTTCATAAAAGCAGGAAATGATCAGCCATTTCTCAGAGAAGGGACAGAGAGGTGTGGAATAAAGGTAAATTATGTGAAAAATAATGCGTTTTTTAACAAACGAAGCATTAACACATGTTAGACTACACCCCATAAACACAATCAAGCCTAGAAAAAAATCCTACATTTTATTTAACTTTTTGGCTTGTATTTTTAAATAATACGTGGAACATAAGATTTTTGAGAAAAGAACGCACCCTGAATGGTACATTGAGAATCGCTGCACACTTGAGAGAACAAGGTAGTGTTGGGTTAAAAGTTATCTGCTAGTTTTACATTTCATAATCTTCCCCAAAATCTCCATTATAAAATGCCCTCCTTTTTCTTTTGTAAATCCAAAGGAAAAGCCGAATCATATTTAACCATTACAGCTGTATGAGAGCTGCATGTTTACATGGACGTATATTGAATTTGCATGTGTGTCTGAGTTACACAATATGACACAAGTGTTCCATCATGAGGTGCTGGTTTTTGTGGACGCTCGCTCCCACCCCGGCCAGAAAACACTGTGGGCCATTGCTTGTGGATGTTTTTCACATCCAAGTTCATGGTGAGTTCAGCTCCCAAGAGAGGTGTGTGAGTGTGTCTGTATGCGTCTGAGTGTGTAAGAGGGGTCTCTATTCCCCAGACGTTGGTGAAACGTATCACTAACACTGGTATAATACTAGCCAAACTCTTTCCCGGGTTTTATTTTTAACTCCGCCGCTGAGACAAAGAGTCCAGTCAGTACTGCCTCTGAGAACCAGGCCACAGGAGCCCGACCAAGTCTGACTGCGTCACACGCTCCCGGTGTGTGTGTGTGAGTGTGTGTCCTGCGCAAACGGGCCAGAGCGGAGGAGTGGAAAGAGGCCTGGCGTGGAGTCATCGCTGTGGTGAGAGCATCAGGGGCAGTGGGCCATCGCGATGATGTCATAAGAGGAGGAAGTGATTTGAGCTGTGTGATATAAGAGGGGGGACGTGCTTGCCAAACACAAACAGAAGACTATGCAACATTGCACAAATGCACAATTAAATTTTTTGCCACCATTTCAAGGGGCCCATCTCAATATGTACAAGTTTAGGGTGGAACACCCCCCTTTCAAGGGCCTTGAAAGAAACTTGCATACATTTCATTACATAACCCAACACGAAGATCCAAAACAAGCATACATACAGGCCTCTTGTTTGCCGAACCCCATAATCCCCTCTGGTAACCGATTCCCACTGCCAACTACGCCCTCACTCTTTCTTTCCTTTCCTTTCTTTAATTTTTTCCCTATTTTTCACAATTTTTCCACCTCATAGTGACGCACTCCTCACATAATGAAACTGTTAAACAAGGGACAGGCTCTCTCTCTTTCAGGGTGAGTAAAACGATAGTGCTGCTCTGTATTTGTGGCTGGCTGCATTCAGAGGGAGGCTATTTTTAGGCTTGGCGGAGCTATTTGGAGGCGCTACTTGTGTCATCAGCACCATGCCACGCGCTTGCCATCATATGGGCAGTATTTTTACACTGGGAAAGAACACTTAAGCACACTCGCAAACTCAAACTCATGCTCGGGCTTAGAAATTAACATGCATGTGCAAACCAACAAGTACAGCAGCACCTGAGTCAGGGGAGAGGAGTGTGACCCGTGTCTGCCCCGCTTACGCGGAAGTAAGCTGTTTTCTGTGAATGTGCGAGACTTTTGATTCATTAGCTGCAATAAGTAAATACCAAGAAGAATAACAATGTGCAGTAAATGGTCAAAGTATTTGCACTACAAACCAGTGTGTTTATGATTAAATTAAAAGATAACAAATACCAGTTTTAGTATAATAGACTGTTTTCAGGTAAAATAGCTAGAAGTGGATGACACCAGAGGCCTGACACTTTAAATGTGTTAAAAATGGTTTGCTCCTACATTTGGAATAAGGTGGATATGGATTGGATTACTTAATATGAGCATCTTTTCTAATCTGTGTTTGTTCTACTCCTATTATTTGTTGAATTTCCACTCTATCTATTCCCTCCTTTGCCTTTAACACTTTAGCTTGAAGGTCATAAATTTGGAGGTATCTCTTAAAATTGCTATATTGTATTTTATACAATCATAAGTTAAACATTCATAATTAAAATATGATTATAATTAATTAATGAAATTATTGTAATTAATTAATTTGTTTTATACATATACATTTATTCATTTTGCAGATGCTTTTATCCAAAGCAACTTAAAAATGAGGAATACATGTGATTCATAATAAATGCATATATGTTACATATATTAAAATTAATTTAATCCAGTGTTTTTTTTAATCTATTAAAATATGTAATACAGAACAAAACTTGTCCTGAAGCAGATAATTATTAATTATGTAGTGTATGTTACTGTGGCAATAAAAACTGGTAAAACCCCTGTTTGTGATACTGAAGAGCTAGGGCTTGCAAACTACACTTAAATGTGTTGAGTCTGTGTATGTCTGGGTCTATGTGTATATTATGTAACAGGATATGTCTGTATTACAGGGGTCACGTGTTACAGGAGACAGCCAAACATGAAAAGTACATTTGAGAGGATTTGTTAAGACAAAGAATCTCAGATTCTGATCTATTATAGATGAGGACATTACCAGAGCAATATCCAAAATCATACAACTCTCCAAGACTATCACCTTTTTTTCTCTCTCTCTTTCTCTCTCACACGGTTATAAGTGCTGTAAATGCCTACAGGGAAGCAGAGCTGTAGCACAATGTGTAGATTTTAAGGATTGGAACTAGTGCTTCCTGCTTCTATCACACTCAGGCTGCTATAAAAATATAAACTTTGGGATGGGCCATTTGATATCTGAATCTAAGGCCCAAAACATATTGTACTCAAGTATGAAAACAAACACTTCAGTTAAGCTGAATTCCATGCATCGTATTTCGAAATGCTAAGCAGTAATTCATAATACAGCACAAATGTGTTTTATATTTTAAGCTTTGCCCAATGCAAAATACATTGCATTTAAGGTATACATTTTATTAGTTCAAGCATTCACTAGGACTCAAACCCATGACCTTGCCGTTGTTAGCACCCTTCTTTACTGTACTAGACAAAGACTTTATCTGCTGTCACTTCTTTCTTTCATATCAACAACTGTCATGGTGGAGCAACAGTTTGAAAAGAATCTTGCTGAACAAGTTAGTTAAGCTGTTGATAGCTAGCTTTAACCTGGATAATTCATTACACATCTGGTTTACTGTGGGCATCCCCAGTTTGAATCCCAGCTCGTGGACCTTTCCTGATCCCTCCCCCTATTTCTCCCACACATCACTTCCTATCACTCACTGCACTGTCCTATCCAAATAAAAAACAAAAATGCCAAAAAAAAAAAAGACATATAAGGATCTGTCAATAATATTTTAATGTCCGCATAAAAAGGGTCTAGCCCCTGGTCCTGTTTGTCTTGGGAGGCACAAGTTTTGTTCCAAATGATGTACTCATTTCACTTTTGGTGTGAAAAGGCTTTTATATTTGCCAAAAATAGAACTTTTTTATTTTAAAAACAAACAAGCAAGCCCTGTCCAGATTTAAAAATTAATGCAAAGGTAACGTAACGCATTACTTTCCATAAAAAGTAACTAAGTACCGTAATTAGTTACTTTTTATGGAGTAACGCAATATTGTAATGCATTACTTTTAAAAGTAACTTTCCCCAACACTGTGTACTATACACTATGTACTTATACCATGCTCTATGTACTCTACCATAGTGTATACATTTTAAAAGGTTAAATTGTTTGTGTTGTGTATATGTAAACCCACTTTATGCATTCTACGTAGTACGAATTTGTGCTTTTAGACATGAATCTGTGCAAATAAAATGTAGATTTTTTATTCTAGCTAAATATGTGGAAACAAAAGTGTATTTTACTTTTTATTATTTAATTTATTCTATCCTAGATACATATGCAAAGATAACTGTGAGAACCATTTTTAAGCCAATTTAGGTTGATTTAGGTGTCTCTGTAGTTGAAAATGTAGCTTTTTAGATGCTCTAATCTATGTAAAGAAAGCATATAATTGTAATTTATTTCTATCATACACTGTCAAAAAACAAATCCATAAAATTTATGGTAAAAAACTGGCAGCTGTGGTTGCCAGAATTTTACCGTAAAAAATATGGTAGCAATATGGTTTTATGGATTTAACTTAAATTTACATTTAATAAATGTATTTCATTAGCTGATATAATGTTAATATTCCAACCTATTGAAGTACTGAAATCTGTTTAGTACCTTTGTAATACACTGATAACCTCCATAAGCAGGTGGTGATGAGAAAGTCACATGATGAACCAAAGCTCATCACAAGCAGCTTTTCCACAAGCTGAGAAGGGAAATTCTAATATAGAAGGTGCACAGTGTCATTCACACAAACACCATCATGGTAACACACATGAAACTGAAATAATGCAATAAACATTAATGTAACGACATTAGATATAACATATAACCCCATGTACACAACTGATAAGAAAAAACTAAGAAACATAGTTGTTTTAATGAAAAAACATCAAATGTGAAATGGAATTCAGGGAATGTCAATTCACAGTTTTTCACTGTAAATTATACATTCTTTTTCACTTCCAAAAACTGTATATTGCTGTAAAATTACATAATGTCCAATACAGTTTTTCACCGTAGGGGAACTTATGGTTTCACTTTATTTTGATGGTCCCTTTAACACATTCTGTTGACTATAAGTAACGTTGCACCTACATGTCTACTAACTCTCATTAGAGTATTAGTAGAGTATTAGTAGACTGGCAGGGTTAGGGTTAGAATAAGTTGACATGTACTTGCAAAGTTACTTATAGTCAGTAGAATGTCTGTCGGGAGGCCATCACAATAAAGAGTCATCAGATATTAAGCTCTCTGATGAGAGTTAGTAGACATGTAGGTGCAACAATACTTATTGTCATCAGAATGTTCAAAAGGGACCATCAAAATAAAGTGTTACCGAACTTACTGTTAACCAATGAATAGGTTTTTACTGTAGCATTTTTCCAGTCTTTTACTGTTAAAATCACGGTCATTTTTTACAGTGTAGCTAACTATGCAGGGTCAAAAATACCTAATTCTAGGTTGATTTCCCCAAAAGTGTAAAAGCTGTGGCTTTGTATCTTTCAGCATCCTGACCAATTTGTGATAGTGGTGCATAAATTACACCCTTTTTTTTTTGTACACGTTTTGAAGTCAATGCACATTTATATTCAGTCATACAGAATCACATACATGGCCACTATCGTGTTTCTTAAAATCCTTTTGTAAAATGCAAGCAAACCATGTAAAGTTGAGGTGTTTTGGGGTTTGGAATAGGTTTTATGGCTTTCATCCAGGCTAAAATCATTTGTAATGGCTGTCAAGAGGAAGACCGAAAGCCAAAAAAGTAACAATGAGAAAACTCTCGGGCCAAGGAGACTTCCTGTTGTCAGATGGACAGCCGCCCAGACTGTGGTCTACAGGTCGTCACTGCAGCAGCCTAGTGAACGTGTGCTGTATGTGATCCTGTTGCTGTGATGTTGTGATGACGTGCTCCCTTCTGGTCTGAAGGAGGGTGTTGACGGAATAAAATGAAGTCGGAAGAGAGAACTGAAGGCAGATGCACGTCAGAAAACTTTATTATTCAGCTGCCTTCTCAGCACAGTCTACGTGCTGCGGTAAGCATGTGTGTATGTTGTGCGTATATGTCTGTTTGACTCTGTTTATTTGTGAGGGACAATCTGATTTTTCCCATTTGTCTCACGGGGGCCGAGACAGCCGCTGTAGGCGGAGCTAGTTGACCAGCACAGCTGTGACCTCCCAGCTCAGCGTCGTCTCTCTGACAAAGACGCAAACAGACACACACATACTCACACTGTGGAGTTTCTGGCAGCAAGTGACTGCATTCCATCTGTCCCTGATGTGCAGTGGTCAAGATTCGTCTGGGTTAAGGGTCATGTGTCTGAGGAGGTGTGGTCAGCCTTGAACGCTGCTCCGATGTCATTCAGGCTGGACCGTGTTGCATGGATGACATAATGACGTGTGCAAACTGCGCTGCAGTGCAACGTAACTCTCAGGAGCGGTGCGTTTTGGGATGCTATGTAAATACGAAGATTATGTAACACACATCATATTTCACATCGTTTTTTTTCTCTCCCACAACTAGAAAGCCACACAGTTATTTTCCGAGAACTGTATGATGAAAAAGTTTGAACTTTCATGCATGTTCTTGTTGAGAGATATTTTAATATGGATATGCTTTGCTTTAAAAATTAGCATGAAATGAAAATTTATTCTAGAATCTATTTTCTTAATGCATGTTATAGATTAAAAATGTATCCATGTGTTTTTTTTTTGCTTTTCTCTAAATTTTTGACAGTCTGTAACACTCAGATACATCACAAAATGAAAGAAAATAGATGTTGCTACTTGTTTCATCGCAACTTTAAAAACTGTAATGACTTACTACAATAAAAATATTGCTATTAGCAACAACAAAAAAACTTTTTTCACCATGTTCATCTTTTGATTTTCTTTTTATTATATAAAACATTATTGTTTCCATCCTTTTAACTTGTCACACTACTCATTTTATGAGTCTTCATTTTTAATTAATTTCAAAGTTGCAGCAGTAGTTGCAGTTAAGTTAATATTAGTTTATTTACTATGCACAAACATGAATTAAAGATGAACAATAGTATACTTATAAATGAACATGCTGTAAAACATGTTGATCTTTAGCTTATGATACCCAATGCTAACTAAATAATTTAACCTTATCATTCTCCTTTTTCATTTAAGGCTGGAGTTAAACTTAGCTTTTCAATATTAGTGGGTTAATACTTTTTTTTTTTTTTTTTTTACATAGTATGGAGAAATGTTTTTAAAGGATTGTTTTCTGTAAAACCTACTTGTTTCATCGCAACTTTAAAAACTGTAATGACTTACTACAATAAAAATATTGCTATTAGCAACAACAAAAAAACTTTTTTCACCATGTTCATCTTTTGATTTTCTTTTTATTATATAAAACATTATTGTTTCCATCCTTTTAACTTGTCACACTACTCATTTTATGAGTCTTCATTTTTAATTAATTTCAAAGTTGCAGCAGTAGTTGCAGTTAAGTTAATATTAGTTTATTTACTATGCACAAACATGAATTAAAGATGAACAATAGTATACTTATAAATGAACATGCTGTAAAACATGTTGATCTTTAGCTTATGATACCCAATGCTAACTAAATAATTTAACCTTATCATTCTCCTTTTTCATTTAAGGCTGGAGTTAAACTTAACTTTTCAATATTAGTGGGTTAATACTTTTTTTGTTTTTTTTTTACATAGTATGGAGAAATGTTTTCAAAGGATTGTTTTCTGTAAAATTTCACAATTCTGTGCATTCTCTGTTGTCATTAGTACCAAGAAGCAATGTATGAGGCACAGCTTACACAGAAGTCACTTTCAAACCAAACAGCATGGGGAAATATTTTGCCCTCAAACAAAATTCCAGATTCCAGCGTGGATTCCTGTTGATATGACTGGATTGAGCCTGTGAAAATTCACAGAAAAATGATAAATGTGACCTAATCTTACTGCCAATTGCCGTTGTAATCTTGGCCACGCACATATTTGTGGAACACTGTGGAAACCCGATGAGAACAAAGCTTTGTTTAATCCTTCATATCAAATACACACACACATTACACATTCATCACCAAATTAAAGTGCTGTTGTGTCTTAAGTTACCGCCACTGTATGATCCCCCATATTTGTTTACTAAAATGTAACAGATACCGAAAAATCAAGATAGCGAGTATATACCTTCTCACCAACCCTTTAGATAATCTCTCCGCTGTGCATGTGTGTGGTGTGTGTGTTTGCAGTGCTCATGCTCAATGGTGCAAAGCCCAATTGTTGTCCCAGTCTGAGTGTGTGTGGTGTGCTGCCTCGCTCTTTCCATGTTATCCTGTATGTGATGCATATTTTATAAGCGGGGAGACCCCAGCGTGAGGTGACACGTTACGGACGCATGCACTGATAAACCCAGGACAACTGCCAGCTTTCCACACAAGCATCAACATAGAATCACACACTCTACACAGACTCAGTAAGTTTGGAGCTTTTGCTTCGTATGGCTGTTTGCACAATAGACTAGTCAACGAAAATATGTGCTTCTGCACATCCGTAGTAGCGTGTGCGTGTTGTTTGTGAGTTCCACGCGGGATGGAAGGGTGAGAGAATGTGTAGCAGCAGTCAGACAGGTCTAACGTGTCATCTCTGTCTCTTAATGTTCCCAGCCAAGTCCCTTCACACCCAGAAGCTTATGTATGAGCATAAGGGGGTCTCTGATATGTGTACTCTTGATATAGAGTCCCTCTGCAGACCTGAACCTAATTAAATTAGATTAGAATTGTTTCAATTAAGCCTTCCCAAGCGATTATAAAATGTCTTCTGTCGTGGAACAAAGGTTTGGAGAGTGCAGCTTCAGGTGAGTGCACCTACAGATGTCTGACATGCTGCGTTGACATGTTAAAAGCATAATTCTCTCCAAAATGAAAAGTCTGTCATTATTTAGTCACTCTCATGTCGTTCCAAACCTGTTTGATTGTATGGAACACAAAAGAATCTATTCTGAAGAATGTTTTAACAGTTTGTGCTTACGGAACACTACAAAATAATATATGGTAATTTAAAACAACCAGACACACAGGATTCATAAAAAACAATTTAGTTCGAAAGAACTGAGGAACTGGCTGCACTAGTTTAGTATCTGCTGATTAAGGCATTGAAGAATTGAATGGCAGTGTGAGAATAAATGTGCACCAAAAAAATGGTATCGATACTATTTTCACTTTTGCAACACACTGAATTAAACATGAAATTTTGGGCGTATTTACACTTGTCATTTCGTGCATCTTCGCTGATGAGATAGCTATTCGATTGGTTAATATCTGTTCCATTTACACTTGGCCACATAAATGCGTCTCTGCAAAGTGAAAATAAAACTGATCTTCAGTTCCTACTCAAATTTAAACGCGTTCACGTCATCGAAATCAACAGGTGAGTTGCATTTATCATCAGCTGTGGTTATCTGGCTACCGGGAGCTGGTAGCACACATTCTCACACCTATGTTTTTTTCATTTACCTTTGTCCAATTGCATCCAATGCATCTCAAGCCACCTCCAGTAATGGTGTGCTGTAGTTACAATTTGCTTCAAATGCATTTGCATTTGGTGTTATCACAATCGGATCGCAATCCAGTCAAAGAAAATACATAAAGTGGCCATGTGTAAATAGGCCATTTGAAGAATAAAGAGTAAAAATTGCATGTTCTTGTAAAATGTATGTTAGTAATTGTCATTTTCAACTTTTTTTTACATTGTAGGCAAAGACACTGATTATTCTGCTTTATCTGAGGCATTTTTTTTCCCACAGAGAAACAAATCACGAAACATCTCTAACCTAAAATTATATTAATATATAATAATCTCCACTGCAACCTGTTCTCTGAAAAGTTCAATTATGCATCAAGGGTCGACACACACTGGCACACAACTCCTTAGCCAGTTAAACGCTCACTAGCATATTCAAAAACCGTATTATCAGCTGCCTCTCTAAAGTGCACAGAAACAAAAGCATACATTAGTTATTCACCCCATTCTTTGTCTGCTCAAGGCCATCAATCTTTTAAAAGAACAAATATATGTGCGCTAAATCGGCGAGTTTGCATTTTTCTGGTGTGCATGAATCATTCAGGAGCGCTGTGTGCAGCCTTTCCTTTCCTTTCCGCGCCCCAGAGCCTCCACCGCTGCCTATAGCCAAGACATCAAAGTAATCAACCTCACCTGACCGGCCACACCTCTCGGCCGAGCGGGACCAGCACCATTTTATTTTAGCCTTGAAAACAACATTCTGTACTTGAGTTATAATGGGCCTAATTCCGAGATCAAAGTTAATTGCAGCAAATTACATGTCCTTTGATTAGCAAGGCTCTGCCTATTTTAGAGATTAAAACTGAACAAAGTTTATTATTTGAAAAGTTAATATCAAAGGCTATTCCATAAAACAAGAACGTGTCTGATCTAAAAATAGACATGTAGATATCAGTGAATATCACATGACTGTGATGATGCATTATCGGGCATTCGTTCAATAAATCAAGCTTAATCTACTGATAAGACTTGACATTTACTGTGTCGAGCTATTTAGCATTATTCTACACTCTTAAGAAAAATGGTTCTAAACAGTACCAGAAAAGGGTTCTTCGGCTTGTAACAATAGCAGAACCCTTTTTAGTGCTAAATAGAACCTTTTTTATAGGGTTCCATATAGAACCATGCTTTGAAAATGCTAGATAGGACCTTATTGGTGTTATAAATAACCTTTTTAATGATAGTTTTTCATTAATATTAGTATGTTAATATCGTTAATATTAGTATTATTTGTATATATTATTTATTATTATTGTTTTTACCCCTCTATCTGTCTGGTCTTATAATATCTTGAAGTGTCTCTTAGGGTTTTACATAAAATCAACAACAACATCAACAACAATGTGTTAATTAGGTACTTTTTTAATGACGTGAAATTGTAGCAAAAATGACAGTGTTCTAACAACAGTTAATAGCAGAATACATTAATGAATGACAATGGACATTGAACATAAATGCTTAAAGAAATAAAACATAATAGAACATAAAATAGTGTATTGAAGACGAAGCTCCAGTGAAATATCTTCGCAATCCTCTATGATACCTCTAAGTTAATCATTATCTGTATTTTGTTGTGAGTGATTGGCAGTTTCTCTCTGCAGATGACGAGGTTGCAGGATATGACAGCATCTGAAATGCACAATTGAGTTTAGATATACAATGTGTCGCCTTTCATTTGTTTATGTGAAAACAATTGTTTATGAAGGCCAAAAGTAGTATGTAAGGACTTCACAATGTTAAAAGGAAAGAGTAATATAAAGTCAAGGGATAGCTGGCTATGTTTATGCATAAACCCTACACTGTAAAACAAATTCTGTAGTTTTTACAAAATAATTTTGGCAGCTGATTAATAACAACAACCACTTGTATTTTTCTCTTATTATTTTCATCAACAATATGGTTTAGTAATTAAAATCATTTAATTATTGTCCGTGCAGAGGCTATTCCGTTTTATTGATCTATGGCGCATTCATTTTGATTCTTTACATGTGTAATGATGTCCAGTGACTTGTTTGCATTATTTATGCATTATTTTATTTATTTGTAAGACTTTTTTATGACTAAATTTGGTAATGGGAGAGTAAAAATATTTTTAAAACGTACACCGTTCAAACTAGGCTGCTTATGTTGAAGTGTTTGGGATGTGGCTTTTAATGATGAGACCTTTTTTGTAATCAGGCTCTCAAAAAGTATATAACAATTTGGATATAGATTTATCGGCCAACATATCGGTTATCGGCTTTCAAAAATAAAGAATAATCGGTTATCGGTATCGGCCAAAATTTTCATATCGGTGCATCCCTACATTCAACTTTCATTAAACAACAGAAGATGTAACATAAAGCCCAAATATACATAACTAATAACAAAAACTTTTAAAAAACATGATTATTTCAACAAAATACTTTCAAATGTGGAGTGTCATGCAGGGAATTCTGGGAATATCAGTTTACAGTTTTTGACTAAATTATACATTGATCTGTTATTTTTACTTCTAAAAACTGTAAAATAAACAGCATTTTACTGTAAAATTACATGAAATGTCTGGTTAGATATTTTACAGTTTTTCCCTGTATATAGTACGGGAACCTACTGTTAACCTATTAACAGTATTTTTCCGTAGCATTTTTACAAAATGTTACAGTTAAAATTACACTTATTTTTTACAGTGTAGTAATAAAAAATAACAACAATGCACCAAATTAACTAACACCATTTAATAAAATGGACCAAAAATTCAATATCTTTGTTACTTGTTTAGTGATGAAGAGGAGAGTATCCTTAACTGAATAGAGCTGGTCACACTTACATGTTCTCTTAAACTAAAAAGAGAAAAGACATAGGAAACCAATTAGCATTTGAAAGTTATAATTTATAGACATTTTAAGAAAGAAATTATTTACCTGTTGAGAGTGTGTTGACAGTCTGTGTAGTTGGATGGCTGAGCTCCAGAAAATCAGTCATAAGGCATCTTAGAGTGTAGCCTCGGTTAGGGTTTTACATTAAAACGACAACAATAAACACAAAAGCAGCATGTTGTGTGAATTGTTTTTATCGACATGCAAAATTATCAGTGCTCTTAACAACAGTTATTAGCTGAATACATTAATGAATGACAATTGACATTGAACATGAATAAATTCATAAATAAATAAATAAAACAAAATAAGAACAAAAAATAGATGTGATGAAGACCAAGTTTCAGTGAAACAATCACAATCAATATGATGCCTTCAAGTCCATCATTTTGGTGTGATTAAATGGCGATTTTTCTCTGCAGGTGATGGGATGTGAATGTGATACATCTGAAATACACAATTGAGTTTAGAGTTACAGTGTGTCCATGTGTTTGTGTAAAAACAATTATGTTTATGAAGGCCAAAAGCAAAAATTGACAGTATGTGAGCCCTTCACAATCTTAAAGGGAAAAAAGTGATATAAAGTCATGGGATAGTTTTAATATTTATTGTGACTGGGTATGTTTATACATACACTCAAATAATAATAAAAAAATCTAACAATATGAATTTAAAATTCATCTTTTACCTACTTAGTGGAGAAGAGGAGAGAAGTTTCCACAGCTTAGCAGAGCTGCACACACTTATATGTGACCAAAAACTAAAAAAGAGAGATAAGAACATGTTTGTTTGGAAGCCTGTTACATTTTTAAAGTTAAATTTGTATTTAAATTTAAGAACGAAATCAATTACCTGTTGAGAGTGTGTTGACAGTCTGTAGTTGGATCACTGAACTCCAGAAAATCAGTAATGAGATGCTTTGTCAGTTACAGATTTGAAAAAAAAGGGCGGGAATAAAGAACCCTAAACTCCAACACAAAAAAACATTTCATTATTAAAGGGTTCTTCAGAATACTATGGTTCTAAATAAAACCATTTCTGTATGTAAAGAACCTTTAAAGAACCATCTTTTTTTAGAGTGTAGATAAAGCTTTAGATATCTAATATTATGTAACTGTTATTATTGAATGTATACGAAATCAATTACCTGTTGAGAGTGTGTTGACAGTCTGTAGTTGGATCACTGAACTCCAGAAAATCAGTAATGAGATGCTTTGTCAGTTACAGATTTGAAAAAAAACGGCGGGAATAAAGAACCCTAAACTCCAACACAAAAAAACATTTCATTATTAAAGGGTTCTTCAGAATACTATGGTTCTAAATAAAACCATTTCTGTATGTAAAGAACCTTTAAAGAACCATCTTTTTTTAGAGTGTAGATAAAGCTTTAGATATCTAATATTATGTAACTGTTATTATTGAATGTATAAAAAAATGTAGGTCTCGCCTTACACAGAGACTAATTCCATTTGTTTTCTGAATCAAAAATTCCTTTATAATTGAATTCTAAAATTGCATTTAATTTGAACATTTTAAATAATTTAATTCATATATTAAAATTTTTCATAAAATTAATCATTGAATTCTGTTATATTTTTAATTAAATGTTTAAAATATTTTAATGTCACATTGGTATGTGAGAATATGTATCTAAAGGGATCATGACATGATTTTTTTTTATTATTAAAATGTTCCTTGACATTCACTTATGATGTTAGTAAAGATTTGTTTCACAAAAAAAATTAGTCATCGACTATATTGCGTTCTATATTGCTTTTGATGCAACACAACGCACTTTTTGTGTCCGGCATAGACATGTGTAGTTTTCCACATCCACGGACAGCACAATGTTTGATGAGCTTCCCGTAAATCTTAATGTTTATGAAAACTGAGTTAAAGGATTTAAAGTGTTATTGTGAAAAGTGGTCTTTCACAATGTGACTTCACAAATTGAAAACTAGTTATTTTGGCAGTTTGGTTTCAACAAATGCTATTTTTGGAATGAAGATTTTCTGAAACTAAAAAAAAAAGAAGAAAAAAGAAAAAAATGAAGAAAAAAAGAAATATGCAATTGGCATACATTTTTAGTCATTGTGCTGCATTATTGCATTTCCTTCTCTGCACCCAGTAATTTTCTGTTCTCTCTGTCTATCAATACAAGTGACAAAAAGACCAAGATAAAATACTATAAAGATTTCTCATTTTCTGAATGAAAACTCCACAAGGGGAAATTGTTCATCAAAATATATCATTGAAAAAAACGGCTTTTTTGTTCAATTATGTCTTGTTTGTTGTCATGTTCCTCATTTGTTACTCAAAGCATTACAAATAAAATAGTGAAGTGTGATGTTGGGACGTCCCAGAGGGGGACTCTTGCTTCATTTGCCTGGAAGCAATCCACCTGGACACTGCCTAGAATAGGACATTCCTCAACTGATTTTTGAGAAAAGCTGTAAAGAGACCAACATTCACCTTGAAGGTGCTGTAGAGTTAAGCAGCTGAGAACAAATACTAGTCAACCATGTCAAGAGCTCTGGAGTGGCTTGTATGGGAGGGTTGAATGAAAGGACCAATTACTCCAAAAGAACCATGGAAAGCTTGTCTGGAGTTGGCCAGAAGGCGTAATAGTAACCCAATTGTAATGTGGGAAAAGATTTTGTGGTGAGCTGTGATAGCCAATAGTCTTTTAGACAAAACTCACAGCAATATGTGTGGTGCAAATCTTTCATTGCAGGAAATACAGAAAAACCTGAAGCTTGGGAGAAAGTCTTTAAACACTTGAAAGCCCTGCAATTCCAGTCAAAGCTCTGATCTCAGTCCAACATTGTGGCTCACAAGCACAGTTGAACTAGTCTGAACAACCTGGAGAAGGTCTGCCCAGAATAATGGGCCAGAAGCAAAGCTGGTTCAAACTCTGCCAAACCATTTCTACAAAATATTAAAATGTGTAGATTGAGTAATTCGGAACATGTGTGGGATGGGTGGATCTATATACCTCAGGCAAGGCGATGTCCCAGCACCTCACACGTACCTGTCCACCCATCATGAAACACTCAGGCTTGCATCTTCACAGCAGTGTACTGACAAAGGGTTTTTAAATAGTGATTTTCAGTTCAAGTTGAAGACTTTTTCACAGTTGTTCTGCAGCTCAAATTAAATACAGTACTCTAGCAGTTTTTAAACAATTGTGTTTTTGAAAATGTGAGTTTATATACTTGATAAACCAGAAAACTGCTGTGGTCATTAGTTAGTAAAATGTTAAACAGTAAAACAGTAGCTTCTAATTTATTATTTAAGATATGATTCAGTCTTTTATGATTTAAAAACAGTGTGAAAGTCTCTTTGAATTGTAAAAAAAGTGTAATTGACTTTAAAAAACTATAGATGCAAAATATATAGAGCAACGTACATGTTATAAATGTTGAAAAGTCATGCTGCTTAATATTTTTGTGAAAAACATGGTACAAAATAATATGATTCAAAAATACAGTACAATCTTTTGTGATATACATGTCTTTCCTGTCACTTTTGATTAATTTAATGCATCCTTGCTGACTAAAAATATTAATTTCCTTCAAAAACCTTTTGAACTGTAGTTATATGCAAATCCTTGGATATTCAAGTCAGAACTTTCTAGACTAAATAAATCATTGAAATGTTCATCTTAAAAGTATTCGACCGAGACCATGTCTAAAATCCTCAGCTACACTTTAACTGCTGACTGACGAATCAAACTAATTTTGCATAATGCATCAAATCAAGAGTGTCCTTTCATCTGCTCTTGTAAGCAACTGAAGACCTAGATGAAGCTTGTTCATGTGAGAATGCATCATGCACACACCTCTCTCATGTTGTAACATACATATACACACATATTCTCAGAACACACACAGAGTCAGAGTAAAAAAGAACTGTTGGGGTTGTTTTTAGAAAGGGGAACGGGGGACAGATTTATACATTTTCTTGCAAAGAAAACAGACGAGGGATAAACGAGAAGAGTGAGAGATGTACTGTACTGCAGTGGACAAGGAGAGAGGAAGCACAGAGTGTGTGAGACGTGACAGTGACACCCTGGTCCTGCGCCCCTCCCCTGTCCTGTGACAGCACAGGCTGATGCTGGCTGGGACAGCAAGGAAACACACATGCACACTCATGCTTTCATAAGCCCTGTCTCGCGGCTGTGCCTAAAGCATTACAACGGTCACGTCTGTTTAGACATGTGAAAACTCATGAACAATTCGGTCTGTTGGAACTTGGGAGTCGTTTTGATACCGAATTCCTTAGATATTTACTGCAGTTCACTTCATTTTTAAGTGATATTTCACCCAAAAATTTAACTTTTGTCATAATTTACTCACCCTCGTGCTTTATAAACAGAAGTAGACTGCAAAAACCATCCATATGATGTTTTGTTTGTAGTTTTTCTGAACTTTTTAAAAGTTTTACAAAAGCATGAAAAGAAAATGCTCGTATTTTATTAGTCTTATTTTTATATTATTTATATACTATTATACCATTCAGTAATTGAATCAGCCAATTTTTGAATAATCATTTTATGTGCGTTCATCATTGGTTTAGTTTTTATATTTCTATATAGCTTTATTTTTTATTTCAGCTTTATGTTGTTTTTAATAATTTTAGTACTTAGACTTATTTAACTTTTAGGCCAAGACTATTTAAGCCAACTATTTAAGCCAAGACACATTTCTTATTTTCATTTAAGTTCAAACTTTTTTAGCTAAATTTTTTTAATAAATTTTTTTTGTTTGTTTTGTTTTTCATCAGATTTTTATATTTTATTTAATTTCCACCCTATTTCAATTACCTAAAATTATTTTTTATTTTTTGAATTTCCATTTTGAGTAACATTAACTAAACTGCAAAAATGCAAGAAAAAAACATTACATACATAAAACATGTAATTAAATAATAAAAATACTAAAATTATCTAATTAATTAACGTGTGACCATGGCATTGACTGACGAAACAGCACACACATTGTTTATTTTTTACTTTTTTTGTAAGCATTTTGAAGCATGACAGCCTACCTTCAGTGAACATAAGAAATATCTCAATTTGTGTCCCGTTAAAGAACGTTTATATGGGTTTGAAAGTACACGATGGTGAGTAAATGACAAAGCAGCTTTTAATAAAATTAGATCAGCAAAACTCAACCGATTGAATTATATTCTCGGCTAGTGACAGCTGCACCTGACTCATGGTACAACCTCAAAAAGCAAATTACACACTTACACACGCTATATCTGGCTGTACCCCCCTGACACATACACTGCATGTGTGTGTTGTCTTGTGAGAGCTTATCCAGCCCCTGCAGAAGCATGTGTTACAAATGCCGAAGTCTTTAGTGACTTATAGCATGTGTGTTTGTTACATAGTCTTGACTTTGGCCCTCTCTCATTAGGCAAGCCCCTCTCACATCTCACCACCTGACCAGTACCTCCTTGAGCGTACTGATGCAGTAGTGGAAAAAAGCAGGCCCTAAAAATAACTCTCACACACTCACCCACCTCAGGGATGGGACAGAACTTGTGTGCGGTTGAGAGGGGGGGTTAATATTAGAAAGCACATACAGTAATATGAAGAGGGGACACCGACTGCTTTGCCTGCACCATTTTAATCTGTTACTTGGGATCTCCTCGTGCCCCCCAACGTCACACGAACGTAGCGCATTCCTCGGCAGGTCACACGTTCATCCGTACAAGCGCTCACACACACACACACACACACACACACACACACACTGCATTCCAGCGGCAGTCACACGCGCTGTATCATCACTGCTGGCGCTGCTGCCTCCTAAGCACTCTGTTCCATGCTATTTCTGTCTGTCTGGACCTGGAAAAAGACAGTTGTGGAGAAATCGAGAGGAAGAGAGAAAGAAAAGTGGGGGGTCTTCGCTCCTCGCTGCCAACGGGATCACATTAGGCCAGCTTACTGTCTGTCGGGCATCCAGAGTTACAACAGTTCCAGATGATCGGCTGGGTTTGGTTTAAACCGCCACAATGCCAGCTGACGTTTGGCCACGTGCCACTGTTCAAAATGAAGACGTGATGACACCGTTATCACTTCACATCAGATGATGATATTGAGCTCATTGGCTTGTGATCGTTTGCTTGTCTTCTGCGTTCTTGCCTACATGGCCGCCAGGCTCTTCCTCATTAATGATATTGACTGATCAAAACTGGCATTTATTAAACTGCTTTTTTTTTTTTTTTTTTTTGATATGGAGCAGGCCTCTTCTAGGCATGTATAAGTTGTCATCTTCTCTGTTTGGTATTGCAATGTCTGTAAGGAGTTAATGTGTAGGCTGTTAGTTGCGTTTTAGTTATTTTAAAAAAATATGTAAAATAATAGCTTTACATAATGCAGTGTTTCCTGCACCGATTTTTGGTAGTGGTGTTCCATAGCTGCTGAATCTATTGAATGTGATGCAATAAAAACACAGTGTAGTGCGAAACATCTTTCTAATGTCCTCATGGGCTGCATGCAAAAGCAACATAAAATTTGTCCAGTGCAGAATGATTCTCAAACAAACAAGTCTTATGAGCCAAAAAATTTAAAATATTTTTAGTGAATCAAAACACAGCACAGTGTAGTCCAACTGATGAACAAATGACTCTTTTGAGCCTGTTTTTAGTGAATCAAAAAATAAAACCGTGTAGTCTGATAACCAAACAAATGACTCTTATGAGCCTGTTCTTTTTAGTGAATCAAATACAATGGCATGTAGTCGGATTGATGAACAAATGACTCTTTTGAGCCTGTTTTTTAGTGAATCAAAATGTAAAGTGCACTATAGTCTGATTACCAAACAAATGACTCTTATGAGCCTATTATTTTTAGTGAATCTAAACATGCAGTACAGTGCAGTCCAATTGACAAACAAATGACTCTGTTTAAAAATCTTTTCAAACACATAGTCTGATTTGTGAACAAATGACTCCTGTGACCTGACTCTTTTAATGAATAGTTCAAACAGTTAGTTCAAAAAGACCAGAAGTTATCAGTTTGAATCAGTATGACGAATCCTGAAGGAAGGATACTGCATGTTACTGAATCAACATCTGACTCACCGAACTGAATATTCACTTACATCCGTATCAAAATGTCAAAAATGAAGAAAGATTTCTGTCATTATATATAAGCAGTGTCAGCAATGATACATACATACTCAGTGTTCTTCTTGTGTGTGTGCGAGCGTGTGTGTGTGTGTGCCTCAAAGGACCTCAGTAGCATTGGACTTAGTGTAGGATCGATAGCGGCTGTCTCTCCATTCCACGCTTTATCAACCATATGATCCATTAAAACCAGGCACTCTCCTAGCACGCTTCCGTACACACACACATACACACACACACACACACACACACACACACACACACTGCCATCAAGAAGTTGCTGTTCTTCTCCCACCATTCCACACCAGTTGTCCGCTCTGGCTCCCTGAGGAGAGCAGGCAATTCCAATCGATAGCGGCTGTCTCTCCATTTCTCGCTTTATCAACCATATGATCCATTAAAACCAGGCACTCTCCTAGCACGCTTCCGTACACACACACATACACACACACACACACACACACACACACACACACACACTGCCATCAAGAAGTTGCTGCTCTTCTCCCACCATTCCACACCAGTTGTCCGCTCTGGCTCCCTGAGGAGAGCAGGCAATTCCAATACGGCTCAAACTCATTGAGCCATACGCCCCAGCTACTCTGCCAGACAAACACACACCGTGCACTTGAGGCACGAATGGACAGAGACTGAAACAGAAATACACCCAAACATCAGAGACTCACAGATCAAAGAGACAGATTAATAAAGGAGGACAGCAATCAGCTTTCTTTTTGACTTTAAACACTTCATTCTGAACTATAAATGGGTGAAGGTGTCATAACCACAAAGGGTGTGTGGTATATGGGTGGTTATTCAATTAAAGACAAAAAAAAAACTCTTTGAAAGGATGCAATACCATTGTAAGCATTGTAATATATTTAAACATTGGTAATGTTGGTTTACAATAAGGTACCATAAATTAACATGAACTAACAATGAAAAATAGTTCTAATGAATTAATCTTAGCTAATGTTAATATTAACATTTTCTACATTATTAAAATCAAAAGTGGTATCTGTTACTATTATTTAAATGACTTGGAATAACATGAACAGTTGTATTTTTATTATTAATGTTAACACAGGTGAATAAATTATGTAACAAATGTATTGCTCATTGTTAATTCTAATTATTGCATTAACTAATGGTAACTAATAGTAGCTTAATGTAAAGTATTACCAAACTTTTTATTGTCTACTTTTCCCTCATTATTGTCTCGGATTTGTCCCAGACCCAGACTTTTTAAACTTGTCCGTGGCAGCACATGTATATGTGCTGTCTGTGTGTGTGTGTGTGTTTGTGTGTGTCTGTCTGTTTAAAAAGGGAAATTCTACTTTTCACTTTTTTCCAAAGAATCTAAACATTATATTTACAAGTGATTGTCTACATTTTTTTGTAAAAAACATTTTTTGTCTACAATGTCCCCAGTTTTGCTGTCATTACCATTACGTCAAGCATTCTGCAGAACAGTTTTATAAAAAATAATTTTATATTTAGTTCAATCATGACAACTCTCTGAACATTTTAGCATGGTGATGGATGTGACAATGTTAATGTATTTGGTATTGGTGGAACAGATCTGCTACGCTGCTGCTGAATTGCTGCTGCTGTTGGTTATTGCTGTAGTTGTAGATTATTGCTGCTGCTGCAAGCAAGTACAGGAACTTGCTACTGCCAATGCAAATGGCGATACGGTGCCGTGAGTATTTAAGACATGCTGCTGCTGCACAAATAGCATATAAAATAACCATGTAGTAGATCTATACAGGTGGAGCTGGGGAAAGTGGAGGGTTTCAGAGAACTCTGAAAGCACACTGCAGGAATCTCAAGTGAATGCTAGCCGGCCATATAAATGCAAGGCAGTAAGCTCATTGGCTGCATATGCAGCATGAACCAATCAGCTTTGGCCGAGTCGTTTAACTCTCTGAGTATCATCAGTTACATTAACACCCCATCAGAATGCGCCATCTAGAGTTTCATGACTGAACTATATTTCAATCATGACAACTCTCTGAAATTTTAGCATGGTGATGGATGTGACAATGTTAATGTATTTGGTCTTGGCGGAACAGATCTGCTATGCTGCTGCTGAATTGCTGCTGCTGTTGGTTATTGCTGTAGTTGTAGATTATTGCTGCTGCTGCAAGCAAGTACAGGAACTTGCTACTGCCAATGCATATGGCAATACAGTGCCGTGAGTATTTAAGACATGCTGCTGCTGCACAAATAGCATATAAAATAACCCCCCCAACAAAGCTGGAAGAAGAATCAAAACATTTAAATATGTATGCTGCAGCTATACAATAATATACTTAAAATCATCCCTATAAGGCAGAAGGAATATAAAAGATAAAACCCCCCAGAACAAGCAGATCTATTGCCAAGACATATGTACTGCTGCTGCTCCGGAGAGCCGTGAGACTTTGTGTTTGCCATCTATGTGAGCCTGGGCCGGCTTTGCCGAATGGCTTAACTCTAGTGAACTATTGCTGTGTGTACCTGATCGGTTGACCACATAGCTTAAACTAGTCACCTGAGTTAAATGCGTTTCTGGGCTAATGTAGCCCAGATAAATTAACTAGTGGCTTAACAATGTGAACCTGGGTGCTGTACCCTTAGGTTTATTTAACTAATGACCTAAATAACTATATGTGTCTGAGCCAATAACGCAAACTTACCTAGGTAGAAACGCACACTGCGTGTATCGTTAACAAACAGGAATCACGCTGTAGGCGGATAGATGAAGTAACCCCCAGCAACCACCTGGCTCAGGCTCGGGCGGCCTGAGCAAATAGTTTTACATTTGTCATTCAAGAGTTGTCAATTTTTTTAAATACATTTTTTTCCATTAACATTCATCAAAGTTACTACAGTGGAAATACTTACCTTTAACTTATTAATAAGCTAATAAAATATTTGGCGAAAGAATAAATCATACTGTACACCCTGTAGTTGTGGTGTCATATGCCCAGGACTAATTCTGCCTCATAACCAGCTGCTCATTTATTTTGATAATTTAAAATATTGATATTGCATATTATGAACAATAATGTTTGCATTGTATGAACACATCATTGCTAAATGCGTGGCTCGTTCCAAGATGGCCATGAGCAAGACACTACAGTGACTTTATTTAAATGCAGTTGTCTGCTTTTATATTAATTGTGTCTAAATTAAAATTTGCAACATAGAAATGCTGTGCATGCTGCTGAGAAAAATCTTGATGACTGAATGCCTATGCAAGCTGCTGCTACTGCACAAGAGACTGAACTGCTGAGAGCTCCATTAATTAGGCATACGAGTAGCTAGGCGAATGCCTATTTTACTCTAACATGGTGTCAACGCCAGACACGAGCGGCACAATATGACCAAATCAATAGACCCGTAACGATAGGTAAAGCGGTCTGCAATGTATGCAGTGCGATACGACCACCGCAACAAAACTTCTGCATTTCAATACGGAGTTGAAGTACATGCTGTTGCTGTTAATGATATTCACAATGTTGTAGTAGGAATTTATTGTGCGAGCTGTTGCGGTTGTAATATTTAATCAGAATTTGCGAAGCATAATCTACTGCTGCTGCACGAAACCTGCTGTAAACCCTGTTGAATTAGCAAAGTAATAAATACCTATTGCATTTTAAAGAGTTAATTTACCCTCCATGAGTTATCATTAAAATGTTATGCAACTAAAGCGCTTTCTGCTGCCACTGCTATATTAGCCATAATAATGACTTGCTATGCATGTTGCTGCTAATATTATTTCTAACCTTGCATCTGAATTTGCTATGCATGCTATAAAATTTGCTAACATTGCGATCTGAATAACTATGCATACTGCTGCACAAAAATACTTAGAATTGCTACTGCCCATTTATTAAATAGCCAAACAACCAAATAATGCCTATTTCGCTTTGAAGAGTTCTATAAACCCTGTTGAACTGAATAGCAAAGTAATAAAATGCCTATTTCACCTAAAAAGTTCACTACCATCCAAGCGTTATCTTATCACTGAAATGTCATGCAACTAAATGTACTTTATGCTGCTGCTGATATATTAGCAACAGTGATAATTGGATTGCCATGCAGACTGCTTCTAATATTTCTAATATTGCATCTGAATTTTGCCATGCGTGCTGCTGCTATTAAAATTCACTAAACTAGTGATTTGAATAGCTATGCAATGCATAATGCTGCTATAGCTGCACAAAAGTACATAGAATTGCTATAAGCATCTTTATTAACAAGCAAACTGAATCAAATAATGCCTATTTTGCTTTGAAAAGTTCACAATCTACTGTAAGCCCTGTTAAAGCGGCAAATAAATAAAATGCCTATTTCACTTTAAAGAGTTACTTACCCCATGTGTTATCACTGAAATTTCAAGCAACTAAAGTACTTTTCTAATGCCGCTGCTATATTAGCAACAATAATTTGACTTCCTGCTGCTAATATTATTTCTAACATTGCATATGAAATTGCTTTGCATGCTGCTGCTATTAAATTAGCTACATGCGACCTGAATACTATGCATACTGCTGTTACAGCTGCACAAAGGTACTTAGAATTGCTATAAGCCCCTTTTAAATAAACTAAATGCAAATGATGCCAATTCGCTTGAAGAGTTCACATACCATCCATTTTAAGTCACTGTAAACTAGTCTACCTAATGCTGCCGCAACTAAATGCATAATTTGATTTGCTATGTATACTGCTATTAATAATTCGCTAATAACGCAATCTGAAATTCTATGGATACTAAGTACTAGAATTGCTGCAGCTCATCCATGCATTATCGCTGAAATTTCATGCAACTAAAGTACTTTCTGCTGCCCTTGCTATATTAACAATAATAATTGGTTGCTATGCAGACTGCTGCTAATATTATTTCTAACATGCATCTGAATTTGCTATGCCATTCTGCTGCTATTAAATTAGCTAAAAATTGCGATCTGAATAGCTATGCATACTGCTGCTACAGCTGCACGAAAGTACTTAGAATTACTATAAGTGTCTTTATTAAACAATGAAACGCAAACAAATAATGCCTATTTCACTTTGAAGAGTTCACAAAACCCCTGTACTCCCTGGTAAATAAACGAAGTTATAAAAGCCCATTTCATTTTAAAAGAGTTACTTACCCCATGTGTTATCACTGAAATTTCA
>NW_015505190.1:3018367-3019375 GCF_001515645.1 Sinocyclocheilus grahami | reverse complement strand
TGTCAACATATTCTGTTACACCAAATACACAAAATAATGATCTTTAAAAAAAGCATCATATGACCCCTTTAAACGAATTCATAATTAATTATCTTTAAACTATCACTAAACAAGACTTTTATAATAAACTTCACTTTTGCTGAACCAAGGTAACGACTGAAATAGAGGTGTGGCCCCTTTAAGAATGAGCGCTCCCTCTTCTGACTAAATGCATTACAATGCGGCACGAGTACGTGTATGAGCAGGTATATTATTTTCTTTTGCTCATTAAAATAGGTAAGACTGTTGACAGTATGACGTTTATGGAAGACAGTTATGGGTTCACCTTGACTTAAAACTGTGAAACGCCAACTGCAAACCGACCCCACTAGTGAGGCGTGCATCTGAAAGCAATCCGTTCGCGGTTAATGTAGAAATGAATGCCCACAGAAGATATTAAAAGCATTGGAGATTTCGGGCAAATAAGGTAATCCCCAATTCACTTTACTGTTCTAAAATCCGCGATGCTTGACGTTGTATTCTCACATACATGAACTAGGAAAAGCTTGCTGCTGCTGCTAATGCCACTGCTGTTATATGAACAATACATGCTTAGTAATTACTCCTCACGCGAATAACCTGCACGTAGTTTTACAACTTGTATGTTTTCTAGTTTAAAAATGTACATCTGACGAACGCAATAATGCACAGAAAACAGAGTGAAAATCGTTTACTTATCTAGCTGTTGAGTTTCAGAGAACTCTGAAAGCTCGCTGCAGGAATCTCAAGTGAAAGCTAGCCAACCATATAAATGCAAGGCAGTAAGCTCATTGGCTGCACATGCAGCACGAACCAATCAGCTTGTGCCAAGTCGTTTAAAAGGGTCATATGACGTTGCTAAAAAGAACATTATGTTGTGTATTTGATGTAATGCAATGTGTTTATGCGGTTTAAGGTTTAAAAAACCCATTATTTTCCACATAATGTACATTATTGTTGCTCCTCTATGCCCCGCCTTTCTGAAACTTT
>NW_015505190.1:2998902-3018326 GCF_001515645.1 Sinocyclocheilus grahami | reverse complement strand
CCATAATCGTGAGCTTCAGCTTTCAAAATAAATGTAAAGACAGAGTCGGAAAGGGGAACAGAGTCTTGTGACAGACACAGTAATGAAGCTGGTATGTGTTTGCAGTACTCTCTTGCTCGCGCGCGCACGCACACACACACACACACACACACACACCGCTCTCTTGCTCTGCATGCACGCACACACACACACCGCTCTCTCTCTCTCGCGCACGCACACACACACACACCGCTCTCTCTCTCTCTCTCGCGGGCGCTCTCTCTTTCTCTCTCTCTCTCTCTCTCTCTCACTCGCACACACACGATGCGCAAAACTCCGCATTTGAACAGTCAATAGCAAATACTTTAACTAATAACAAAACAGTAGCTGATTCAGAAGCGCAAGATTGTCATAGCAAAGTCAGAATTACCTCCTCTCCTAGGTTCACGAAACGGTCATTCATAAAATGCATTGCTGTTCTGTTGTAAGTAATCTTAAAGATTCCTTAATGCTTCTACTTCCGGAAGGCCAAATAAAGTGCTTTTGCTTTCGCCTAGAAACACACAGCGTCACCCTGACATGCTGCTTCAACACTAACTGCGGTTCCTGAAACCACGCCTTCTTTCTTTGCGTGCACATTTGGACGGCATTATGCAAATACAATGCATATAAAGAATATCTCTTTGGATTTGAGACTTTAGTCTTTGCAACTTTACAGATCTTCTTTATGCACCAAGAGCTTGTAACACTCCAAAGAGAAAGGAAAACTTGAAATCGTATCATATGACCCCTTTAACACACTGTGATGCCGTCTCCCGGCATGGCGAGACAAAACCAATATAACCCATTACAAACGAGGCATTTGTTGCATCCATGCGTTGCGTATTGCGCCTTCTTTCTTTGCGTGAACATTTGATCGGCATTATGCAAATCTTTCCACACAGTGACGTAGACATGTGGGGGCGTGTTTAAACGAGCCGTTTTAGGAGGGGGTGGACAAGTCTTACCTTTTATAAAGAATATCTCTTTGGATTTGAGACTTTAGTCTTTGCAACTTTACAGATCTTCTTTATGCACCAAGAGCTTGTAACACTCCAAAGAGAAAGGAAACATTTAAATCGCATCATATGACCCCTTTAACTCTCTGAATATCATCAGTTACGTTAACACCCCGTCAGAATGCGCCATCTAGAGTTTCATGACTGAACTATATATTTATTAAACTTCTTTAGTTAACAATATAAGTGAGATATTATGACAGTTTGAAGATCAGAAATGTAATCTTACAGAAATTTTTTAGAAAAATGTATACCCCTTTATCAGGTACTTATTCCAATATCCTTGATACACATTTTTAACATCAAAAAACATGGTTTGAAGAAGTCAAGCAAAAATCACCCATATCTATGTGTATGCACTGGGTCATGACAAATAATTTACTTAGATGTCTAACGTGAGCAGACGCGCTAACAATTCTGAAATTATTATCTATTTCCTAAGAACAGTGTATATCGCCTTGGCACAAATCACAATACAGTTTATGTCATATACAGTGGGTACGGAAAGTATTCAGTATTCTTAAATTTTTCACTCTGTTATATTGCAGCCATTTGCTAAAATCGTTTAAGTTAAATTTTTTTCCTCATTAATGTACACACAGCACCCCATATTGACAGAAAAACACAGAATTGTTGACATTTTTGCAGATTTATAAAAAAATGTTTAAAATTAGCAAATGGCTGCAATATAACAAAGAGTGAAAAATTTAAGGGGGTCTGAATACTTTCCGTACCCACTGTAAATCCAAAAATGAAAGCATGCAGGAGGCCCACTTCCCACAGACAAGGAGTGGCTTGCTCCTGCTGTGTGTCTTGCTCTACTTATGCAAATTTCACTGTATCATCACCTCCAGTATATTACAAACTTGTCCTCACACTATATTTCTCTTTCAAGAAGACAAACTGCACTTGTCAGATTTGATTTCACAGTTTGACAGGCACATGTCACAGACGCTACTGTAATGTGTGACACACCTGGCTTACTCGGCATGCTAAATGCGATTCTACAGTGTTTCAAATAACTACTGAACTAATCAAAGGTTTGTATGAAGCATGTTTTGTTTTGACAGAACGGTTTGAAGTGGGCAGATTAAAGCTCAGCATGACCAGGCCTGTTTGCACCTGGTATTATCATCCATCTCAGGTGTTCCATTACGGGAAAATGTTTTTATATATCAATCATATATTACTGACAATGTTTAATACCCTTGTTTTAGCACAATGGATGTCTGACACTTGCGTAGGCAAACTTTTAATCAACAGCACATTTGCATTTACACTACGACTGCAATGTTATAACATGCGTTTCTGCCTACCTCCAAACGTGGTTTGAGTCATCAGATCACAAAGCATTTTGGACCCATTTTAGACCTGTGTTTAGACCTGACCACTCCCCACTCTTTCTTGTTCCAGTATTACACAGAATTTCCCCAAGTGGAAGGGTCCACCTTACCAACTTTTGGGGGTGGTGGAGACAAACCTGTGGTTCCTCTTTCCTGAACCACATCCTCTCAAAATGAGCTAAACCTGCATTTCCACCTCGACTTGCCACTGCCAACCTGGGGTTTCCAAACAGATCCACTCCACTTATGGTTTCCTCCTCATCACCACCCTTTGACTTGAAATAATTTTATTCTAATTTTAATTATAGCTGAAGTTATGTAACTGAACTGATACAGAAAATGTGTTGAAACTGATATCACTAAGGGACAGCGGTGAACACTTGACCGCGTGTGTCCTCCGAGGAAATGAGGAAGGAAGTCTGTATATATGTGCATGTGAGTGAGAGAGAAAGAGAAAGAGAAAGAAAGAAGAGTGTCTGCATTGACAATGAGCCATGTGGCCTTTTGAAACTGTGTATATGAGACTTGTGCATGCAGCTCTTGTTGGTGATCTTTGAGCATGTTTCTCCGGGGCTGTCCCTCTATGCAGGCAGTGGTTAGAGCTCAGGAAATGGTTAGAAGAAAGAAAGAAAAAAAATATATATATATATGAACAGAAAAAAAACTCTGAATCTTGAGGTGTGAACACGCTCATCTAAACTCGTCAAATTTCATAGAATTCTGAAAACCTTTCAGTGTGATAACTTCTTGTCCATTAATATGCTAGTGGGCAACAATACACTAAAAATACACCAATGCTGCAATATATCAGGGGGTAAAATATAGGCCTAGAGAAAGTATTTAAAAAAGTTATTACTTGACACTTTGTTCTTTAAATGTGTTGCAGACTGTGTTTTTAATATATACTGTATGCAACATTCTTGATCACACTTTTTTTGTATCCGAGTCAAATAATCTTAAATTATTGTATGTTAATGCATTAGTCATAAACACTGGATTTCAGCCTAAAGTAGCACATAGAGCCCAGTGGACAGCAATTAAAACACACTTCATGAAATCTCTCACATACACTCAAATGCACCAGTCCTTGCCCATATGGATCCATTTTTAAGATGATACTGAATAATTCTGACTGCGTTGTTAGCTGTTGGGATTAGAGTGAACCAGAGGGAAACCTTACTCTCAGTTAGGACATGAATAATGAAGAACACAGACTCGGACTCAAACACAAACACAAACACACACACACACACAGAGAGAGAGGCTGTTTAACTAACAGTGGGTCACAGCGCCTCCTACAGTCTCATCTACTACAACATTGACGTTCGGTTTTATGAATACGCGCCAACAATTAAATCCCAGCTGCGCCTTCAGTTTTAAGTGTGTTTGTGGATATTATCAGCAAAAACAATTTAGTACAACCCACAATATAAATTTTGAAGGGTATTACTTTTTGGGTGATCTATGCCTTTAGCAAAATGTATATGACATGCACTGAGGTAAATGACGAAATTAGCTGGCCTGTTTGATTTTGAACATGACCAAATTGTATGCAGCAGGTTATATGTCCTGTAGGTGATGAAATATACAAAAATAGGTTATTATATGTAAGTTTGCTAAGTGTAAGAATCCACATACTTTTTTCAATCAAGTCTGATTTCTGTTCAACTATAGCTGAGGTTACTGTACACGTGTTTTTCAGTCAAAAGATAAAGGAGTACCTCCCTCCTGAAATCATTTAGCATTCATATTACGATTCTGCCAATCACTACAGACGTTTTCATTGCCATTTGCCTTTTATTCAAACAGTTCTTCTAGCATCAACCACATCTCCATTTATGTTCAACAAACTGAGCTTGTATCAAACTCAATTCCCCTGCATTACAGACTGCAACTTAAACATGCCCAAAGTCATAGAAGAAGCTCAATAGCGAAACTCTGTGCCTGGCTTGCAGTTACCGACTTTCTGGTTTCTGGAATACTGAAAAAAAACAGTAATTTTATAAGTCTGAAAAGAAAGATTCACAGAATATATAATGAGACATTTACAGGTAATTTAAAGCAAAACCACCTATTGTGCAGTTTTAAATTATTAATTAATAGCTCTGATTTAAAGAAATTATCTGTTTTAAAAATTCCCTTTGTATACAATTGTGTTGCAGAGAAAGATTTAGGGTGTGCACAGGTGTGTTGATGGGACAAGGCTGCAGGCTCAGTGAAATAGGGGTAACCGCAAATATTACATCACATTCAGAGACGGGTGTAGCTGATCTGGTTTGTGCACTAACAGCACGTCTGGAATGCACATTTGCATACAACCCCTTCTTATGCCACAAACTGAAGATATGCAAATTATGCCCTGTGACGCAAATCACACCTTCCCATTTTTTTCCCCCACCGTAGATGAAAGAAAAACAATGGTGACGTTTTACAGCATTTTATTGTACAATTTACATATTAGTTTGTACACAAGTTTTTAAAAAACAAAAAGAGATGTCCTGATCTGGTGAGTGGGGGGAAAAAAACTAAAGCAAAAACTGATGGTTTTTAAATTACCAAATGGTTGTAGTGGCTGCGTAAACTTGTATGGGGGTATAAAAAAAAAAAACCGTGAAATGGAGGTTTTAATAAAGAAAAAGGGATTGGGGTGTTGATGGTCAGAGTTTGGTCCAAGTCCAATGGCTTAAGATTCGGTGACAGGCTTCAGGGTCAGAGTCCAGAGGTCATGCAGGTTTAGGTGCGGGTGTATTTGCCCCAGATGTGCAGCATGAATACAGATGCGATAAAGAGCAGACTCATCACCAAAACTGGAACCGGACCACTGCAACAAGAGAGAACCAGGAATAGATGTAATTACTGCCTAATCATTATTATGAACATTAAAAATGCCATTATGAACATTAAAAAAAACTAAGTCAGTAAGACAGAGGGATCCCTAGTGGAGGACAGACCGACTAAATTCAGTAACTATTTCTCAAATTTCATTTTCAATATGAGGGGGATTAAAAAAAATAAATAAAAAAAAACATTCAGCACAAATTTCCTCCCAGTGGGCCAATCAGGACTGCTCGTCTTGATCATGTGATAGAAGACGAGTTAATTAGGATTCTAAACGCTGGTGAGTCGGATACTGGTAACGAGCTAGTCGGAAAATGTGGGGCTTTATTAAAGCAGGAACTGACCATCCCTTGGGTAGCTAGGCAGCTGCGTAACCATGCCGACTGAAGGCCCACCCCTCAGGCTTTAATTGATGTGACCTTTTCTGAGGGAACTTTAATTAAGCTCAAAACACAGACACAAAAAAAAGTGAAAAATACTTCACACACAACTCCACACAGACTCTCCTACTCTAAGATACTCTTGACTGTAAATACGCCACTGTAGACTCCCTCAAATCTATTCTGACATGCTCGGGCATATCTGTACGTATGGAATGAACAGATGTAACATTACCGATCTAGAACAGTGCTTTAAAAACAAAAACAAGGAAGACACGATTATAGAAGTTGGTTGCAGTGAGAGAATGGCTCTAATTACAGCACACAAACGTACACAGCTGTAGGAGGGGAAACGGCAGGGGAGACATCAAATAAAGACGGAGGTTGAGCCCATGAGGCCAATTTCCTGTCGTTAAAATTTCATGTTTATCCTTATAAATGCTAAACCTCTCAGAACCCTCTGCTCCTCCCTTTCGTGTCACTTCCTGTTGAGCTGAGGGGATGAATTAAAAATGAGCATCTGTGTTGGTTCTTTGCACATTAAGTATCTCAAATAATAACCTTTGCTTATTTTGTCCTTAAATTAAGCAATAAAATGCAATAAAAATATGTCTGACATGATTTCATAGCTAGTAGATTTTTTCCCCACACACAGCCTTTTGTTTAAAAAAAAAAAAAAAAAAAGACTAGCAATAAAAAGGAAAAATAAAGACTGTATATGAGAGCATTACATATCAAAATATGATTTTATTACAAAAAAAAGCACTGAATTAAAATCTGACCAACATCTAAAGATATGACTTAATCTAAATTGTCTGACTGTACCTGAATTTTTTTTATTATTTCTGCAGTCTATTTTCAAATACATGCAAATTAATAACTGAATAATAATGGTGCCTCAGCAGTAATTTTTATTAGGAAAACCTCTGCTAAACAAATACATTTAATAAAAAATAATCTTATTCAAGTACATAAACTACTATTCAAAAGTTTGGGGTTGGTAAGACTTTTTTTAAATATAAAAAAAAAGTCTTATGCTCACCAAGGCTGCATTTAAAAATAATAATATTGTGGAATATTATTCCAAGTAAAATAACTTAATACAGTTCCATTTAATTATTAGATTAAAAATAACTTTCTACTGTAAAATTTTAGAAAGCAATTTATTCCTCTGATGGCAGAGGTGAATGATTTTTCAGAATCACTGAAATACACCGATTTGGTGTTGCTTAATATTTTTGTGGAAACAAGATTCATTTTTTTCAGGATTTCAAGTTCAGAAGTCACTTTTTTTTTTACTGTCACTTTTTATAAATGAAATGCATCCTTGGTCTTTCAAAAAAAACAAAAAACAGTAGTGTAACAATTTTTCTTAGATTTTTAGAATATTTTGTTCCATCTCTGAGTGGAAAGCATTTTAAACCATTCTTTATTGTGTGTGAATATGAATACTCACACTTTAAGTCCTGGTGAGTCCTCAGTGTAAAAGCGCCACATCCCTCCTGTGCCAGCGGATGCTGTGGATCGGCCTCCGCTGCGTGCACTGCTGCTAGGGGCTTTCCTGAGCAAATCAACAAAAAAATATCTGTTTAAATATACAGGACAAATCAAAGTGTCAGATATTACCAAACACTCACTATCAGCTCAGCTAAATCAATGAAATCAAACCCTGATGACGTAAAATTTGCAGGACAAAACACTGATTAGGGCCTCATCAGTCAACTTCTGACTTATCTAAATAAACAATATCTTTCAGGCCTGCTGATCAAATCACAGAAACACAAAGAAAGCATCCAGCTTGATGGTGTATTAAGGCCCAAACAAAACTCTTGCGAGGTCCTTCCTTACCTCTGTCGGGCTGAGGTGCCGGCAGTGCGGGGGGCCACTGTCTTACTGGGGGAACGGCTGGAGGTGCCAACATTTGTCGCACTAGCTGCGGGTCCAGGCTGAATAGAGGGACAAATAGAGGACGTAGTAAACCAAGTGCACAGTAATCGATCTAATAGTTTTTCTGCATCAACAAAAGAAAATTGTACATCCATCTCTGAGATATAACATACTACAATAAGAACACTAAGTTAATAATGTTAAAGCAAACACCTTAGCTAATATGTTCCACCAATATAACGTTACCATATATTAAGTATCTATAAATAACTCGAATGCAAGCACAATCAATTCTCATTAAAAGCCTCTAGAAAAGATATAGCTCAATAGATGTTCAAACCTATATAACAGTAAAATAATGGCACATAGGCTATATATTATAAGGCAGTACTCAGACTAAGACAGCGAGTCAGATTTAGACTGTAGAGCTGGTGTGGGGGTCTAACTTAAGAGAGCCACGTCTCCCATACAACTAGCTAGTGAGCGAATGAACCCTACAAACTTTATACATCTACTAGCATATAACTAAATACTATTCAAAACAGCAATTCCAATAGCTGAAACTCAAATCTAAGTAGCTGCTAAGCAAGTAAATGGCAGAACTAAGTTAACTAACGTATTCCAATAACGGTAACGTTACGTTACTACTGAGCATGACTGGCTACCACATAGCAATCCAGATATAACTGTCAATACGCACACAATACTTACTATAAAGCTCCCCAACCACGAAAACCTGCATTGAAAAACTTACCATTCTGTTCAATAGTATATGTTTCAGGAGTCTGCGGGGAAAAGAATGAATGTAGTTGACTGCCTCTGTAACTGAACTCCAGCAGATCCAGACCACTACAAGAGAAGGCCTACTGGTGACGTTTCACTCAGAAGGCCACGACAGCTACAGAAAGGACCCACGCAGGAGCAAGCGGAGTGCCTGACTGGAACTGTGATCCCACGCGTTACTTTAACACCTTTAGGATGCTTTCTGAACCTAGATTTGACATACAACCTCAAAACAGGTCATAATAAAAACGAATAATTTCAGTAAAAGTAGCTTAGCGTCAGATTTTCATTTGGGAAACTCAAAGGCAGTTCAATGGAGTGCAGTGACGTGTCGTGTGCGATGGATGATGTGTACAGAGTAGGGTAGACATGTTGGCTCAATCAGGGATCCGGTTTCACGAAATCGCGAACTGTGAGCCAGCTGGGTTAGTGTCAGTAATCGTAAGAGTACAGGTAAGTGTGTTCTCCTCACGATTTTTTTTAAAACATATTGTCTGGTTGTTAACTAACACTGTAAGCACAATTTGAGTTTGTGTAAACAAAATATGACGTTATATATGATGTTACAGTGTTACTACTTGGTATGTAGCAGGGTAACACAGTTACTGAGTCTCGATTGATATTTTACTAAATATATGGCATTGAGAATGAATATTGATGTTTTTTCAACTCTGAGCTGACGTGCCCCGCTTGTTTATAGATACCTGCAGACATGTAATGTTGCAGGACCAGGCCCGGATTGGCTAATCGGGAGCACCGAGAGGATTTCCGGTGGGCCGGTCTGTTTTTTGGCCGCGAGGGCCGCGGTGTTGTCATGCCACGGGGGTTGAAATATGGATGCTGTCCACTGATCTGTAATAGATATTATATATAGATCAGTGATGATGCCCCTAGACTGCCCGCACTCATAGGAGCCCCACTCTTTTTATTTATAATTTTCTCGCAGGCCATATTATTATTTTCACCAGACCATATCGATAACAAATTCTCAAATTACAAATCCAAGCACCAGAAGCAGCCCACACTCTTAAGTTTTCTTTATGCATTTTCATTTATTCAAAGGCTATATGGTTGCAATGATTTTTTTAGTTCACAAAACTTTAAGTGCCATTGTTTAAAATGCTTTATTGACTGACGTTTCATAGACCTTCAGTTGTTACGCTTTCAAATTTCATGCCATTTGTAATTTCACAGTATTTTCACCTCCTAAATTACTACACTTGTGAAGTCACAATTCTATATTAGTACAAGTTACTCAGGCCGATGACGTGTTTTGTATGACATTACAATTATTTTTAGAATAATTGTACATAAACAATTGTGATTATTTCTGAGAACTATTTGACTGCAGGCAGACATGCATTATGGTACAGTACAAATATTTTGGAGCGTCCTTTATTCTGTCCCTTATTTTCTTAAAGAACAAACACTTATTTTCTACAAGAATAAACACTATTTTCTTAAAGAATAAAAGATAAAGAATCACAATTGTTCCTTATTTTCCATTTCTGAAGTTAATTGACAACCCTAATGATGACATAATTATCTTTTGACTCCCCTGACAATGGCACCTTGCTCAAAAAAAACAAAAACCCTCAGTTGTTGGAGATATGCGAGCAAAAAATAATAGATGAAAAATGGATAATAGAAAGCGCAAAGAAAAGGCACTGAAAAGGCCAGTAATAAAAAAAAAAAGAAGAGAAGTGGGCCGGTCTAAGGCATGAAACTCCAGGGCTGAAAATGAGTCCCACTTTGGCCCTGTGGTACTGGACCGTAATAACATATGTTACCCTGGAGCACAAAACCAGTCATAGGTAGCACGGGTATTTTGAAGCAATAGCCAACAATACAGTGTATGGGTCAAAATTATTAATTTTTCTTTTATGCCAAAAATCATTAGGATATTAAGTAAAGATCATGTTCCATGAAGATATTTTGTAAATTTCCTACCATAAATATATCAAAACTTAATTTTTGATTAGTAATATGCATTGCTAAGAACTTCATTTGTACAACTTTAAAGTCGATTTTCTTTATATATTAAAATATTTAGATTTTTTTGCACCCTCAGATTCCAGATTTTCAAATAGTCGTATCTCGGTCAAATATTGTCCTATCCTAACAAATCAATGTAAAGCTTATTTATTCAACTTTCAGATGATTTATAAGTCTCGGTTTTAAAAAAAATTAACCCTTATGACTGGTTTTGTGGTCCAGGATCACATGTGAATGTAATAGAGCTTATGATAGATTGTGACCCAGTGACATGAACAGAGACACGTGCACGCTGGCCTGGCCTGTTCACACAGTGGCATGAAATACTTGATTAATCATCTGATGAAAACATTGTTAACTTTTATCTTTTTTTATGTAATTGTAAAAAATCATAAAGTTCTCTGTTAGGAGCTTATTTATAACCAGTGGTATAAAAAAAACAATAGATGTCTAAGAAGTGTCATCATCTAGATAGCTAAGTAAACACAAGTATGTGTGTGACAGATTACTAGGATTTCTATACAGCAGCACCTGGAAAGACTAGTTGCTTTGTCTTGAGCTTAAAAATAAGGTGTAATGTTCATTTGACCTGTTTTTGACTCTACAGGTTCTGGTTGGGACAGGATGGTTCGGGTGGTGTTCCTGCACCCTGATCTGGGTATTGGTGGAGCTGAGCGTCTGGTGGTGGATGCAGCTGTAGCTCTGTGCTCTCGTGGATGCAGCGTTCAGATCTGGACGGCACACTATGATCCCCAACACTGCTTTTCTGAGACGCTCTCACCTGACCTGCCTGTGGTGTGTGTGGGCGACTGGCTGCCCACCAGCGTGTTCGGTTATTTCCACGCTCTCTGTGCATACCTGCGCATGATCTATGTAACTCTCTATCTTGTGCTCTTTAGTGGGGAGGAGTTCGATGTTGTCTTCTGTGATCAGGTAACTACTGATGCTACTAGCACTAGCTACTAATTATCAGGGTTATTTTTGGGTATTAAAGTATTTATTCATATTTTGTATTATCTATTATTTTAATATTTTCAGTATAAAATTTAATTTTAAGTTTTAAATGTAAGTTTTAAAAAAAATTATACATGCGTTTGTCTTTTTATTTGTATTTCATATTTCTATTTAGCTTGAATTTATTTTTATTTCAGTTTGATTAATTTCTGGTACTTAAACTTCAGGTAGTTGCCACAGCAACATTTCATTCAATATTTTATTTTATTTCAGCCTAACAACATTTCTCTTTTTCAGTGGTGGACTTTAATAAAGTACTGAGAAACATTGGCAAGCATATTATCTAAATTTTGCTCCACTAATGTTCATTGTTAATTTGAACTGAAGATTCTCTGAAGCATTGTAGCGATCTCCGATGTATGAAAGAATCATTATTTTGATTTATTTTTTTTGATGAACGGAATAAGTTTACAAACTTGAAATTATTTTATTATGTGAGAAGAACGAGATAAGTAATGCATTTTAAATTTACATTTATGCTTTTATCCAAAGCAACGCTGAATTGCGAGTGTTAATTGTTTTCAATTTATGCATTCTCTGTCAATCAAAACCATAACCTTGGTGTTGCTAGCACCATGCTGTACAGTTTGTGCTACAGAAAAGCCATCGAGATATGATATATGACCAGACTATAAAAGATGCCTTAGACATTGGTCAAAACAACAGTTTATTAGACCGCACAAAGCTGTGATTGACCAGTCAGAATCAAGAGAATCGTTCTCCTCACAACCACAAGGGTTCATTTTGTTTGCTCATCTCCCTCTTCTTTCAGGTTTCAGCATGTATTCCCTTTTTGCGTTTGGCACGCCACAGAAAGAAAGTCCTATTCTACTGTCATTTTCCTGACCAATTACTGACTCAGTGTCGCTCGGCTCTGAAGCGCATATATCGAGGCCCCATCGACTGGTTCGAGGAACTGACCACAGGCATGGCCGACCGCATTTTGGTCAACAGCCAGTTCACTGCAGGAGTCTTCAAACAGACGTTCCCCAAACTGGCTGAGATTCAAACCGACGTCCTTTATCCCTCTCTGAACTCGTCAGCTTTCGATGTTGAAGTAGAGGGCCTCAGCGGACTGCTCCCTGAGGGGCGGAGCCTCACCTTTCTGTCAATCAACCGCTATGAACGCAAAAAGAACCTGCCATTGGCGCTACAAGTGTTAGCGGCCCTGAAAGAGCGTCTGTCCACAGGGGAATGGGAGCGCGTGCACCTCGTGATGGCGGGGGGTTACGACGAGCGCGTGGTTGAGAATGTAGAGCACTACGAAGAGTTGCGCTCACTAGCGTCCTCTCTAGGCCTGGAGGACCACGTCACCTTCCTGCGCTCCTTCTCAGACAAACAAAAACTGTCTTTGCTGCACAGCAGCACTTGTGTACTGTACACTCCAAGCAATGAACATTTTGGCATCGTACCCATTGAGGCCATGTACTCACGTTGCCCAGTTATTGCGGTCAACTCAGGTGGACCGCTAGAGTCTGTGGCCCATGGTGAAACGGGCTTCCTTTGCAAACCCACCCCTGAGTGCTTCTCCGAAGCCATGCAGAAGTTTGTTACGGACCCTAAACTAAAGCAGCGTATGGGACAGGCTGGAAGAGAGCGGGTACAGCAGCGCTTCTCGCTGCAGGCCTTCACCGAGCAGCTCTACGGTCACATCATCAACCTTACCCAATAACCAATTATGACATCATAAAGGCCATTCTGCTTCGGATCAGCACACATCGGAAGCATTCTGCCAGTCCGGTTGCCATGGTGGGACTAATGAAAGTATGTCATCTCTAATGAAAGAAAAGAGCAGTGGGAGTTAACATGGCTTAAGAGTTCAATGCAAGCCTTGAAGAATGTGGAGCACCCATCCGACCGAGAGGTTAATGAATTATTGCGCGCCAGCCACATTGATCAAGCGTGTCACGGCGAGGCCTGAGGATCATATATGTGTATTTTTTTTTTTTATGCCAAAGGCCTATTAGAGAGTTCCTCGGGCAGAAATCGATAGAGAAGTTTTCTGTGCCCTGCTCTGTTTGCCAGTGTCTCTGCTTTTGTTTAGTGATAACAATGGCGGGTGTTAAGAGTTATTAAAGTCTCAAACTAAAGATGTTTGTTTGAGTAGAAAAAGAAAAAAAAATTCCTAGGACACTGAAGGTCATATGCTGTATTGGGTTCGAGGTTGTTACTGACTGTGTATCTCCTCATGCTATTGATACGAGACCAAAGCCCTGATTAAATGAGATGCTGCTTCGTGCCTGTGTTGTTTGTCTTTGTCTCTTGGAGCTTTTATTTTTGGATATATTGGATATAGGCTGACCTGAAAGAACAGTGGCCTCTTCTACATTTCCAGAACTAAGAACAGATCACTGTTGTGTTAACATTTCTATTTTAATTTCATTTGACAAACCGTTTTATACTTTGGCTTTGAGCGTAATTTCCCAAAACACCAGTTATAAACCAATTAAATAGATAGTTCACCCAAAAATGACAATCCTGTAATCCAGTGGTCGGCAACAGGCGGCCCGCGGGCCAAAACTTTGTTTGTTCCTTCTAGATACTGAATATTTTTAGCTGAAAGCATGATTTAAACAAGTACTACAACACTTATTCACATGCAATCGCTCTCTCAATAATACATTCAAACAAATGTAATCTTACAGTGCAAGGCCTACTTTATCTGTATCTGATTTCGAATGAGCAGAAATCTGTAAGAAATGCATCGATCCATTGGTAAAATAACTGACGAAAACGTACTGTTATTTTCATCACAAACTAAATTTGCACTGCAAAAAGCAGCAATTATAGCCTACCTTTTAATGCTGACAACCATGTTATTAGCTTGTCATGTGGTAGGAAAAATGTTTGAACACTATTGTTCCAATAAGCCACTTTGAAACTCTGCTGTTATTTTATTAATTTTACTTTATAATATACGTTATGAACAGAACTGTGATATTTCAAACATACTGAAATACTTTAGCCACAGAGCGTTTTTTTCTGCGTGGAGTGGAGTGATAATTAAATGCTTGGAGCGCGGAGGGGAAATTGTCGACGCTCCACTCCGCTCACATACTCCGCCGGACACCACCACACAAATGTGGCTCTTTGTTAATGACTGTCCTCCTACAGGATTTAACACAAGAGTAACAGCCCACTGCCAGTTACAAAAGACACTGTAACAGTCTGTCACAGGCAATTCTAGTCGCATTTTTTATCAATTAATTTCTTAAATTATCCTTTGAATATGTTCTGGGCCGTTCTAGTGGCGAAAATGTTTTTTGGCCCGATGCCGACCCCTCCTGTACTTGTTTACTCAACCTCATGTCATTTCTAAACCGGCATGACTTTCTTTCATCTACAAAGCACAAAGATATTTAGAAAATGTTTCAACTGTTTTTGTGCATACAATGAAATATATATATTTTCTTTTGTGTTCCACAGAAGAAAGAAAATCAGGTTTGGAATGACATTATGGAAATGGATGATGATGCTGTGTGAATTTAACCAGTGGTTCTTAACCTGTGTGACAGCATTGTCCTGTTTTTTTGTAATGCCAAAGATTTGTTTCAAAACTTTCTGCATTTACAGATACTAGGGATGTCCATAAATCATTTTAATATAATCAAAGTAATTGCATTTCAAGATTTTAGAAGTTGTAAGCACTGAATGTTCTTCAGGCATCCCACTTTTCTTTTTTCTTTTTTGTAGTGCATTTACATGACTCTTAAAGTCTACTGGTAAACTCTTAATCCATATCCGGTAAACTCTTAAAGTGTACTGGATTCAGATCAAGAATAAGGCTTTGGAAAAAAAGATCCCAATTTATACGTGATACAGATTTATATTTGTTATAAAAAATTTAAAAACCATGCCATTTTAATGATTTCCAACATTTTTCCATGTTTAGAAATCACTTTTGTTTTTTCAAATAAAGCAATAGATTATTGTGGAAATACAATAAAATAAGAATTATTTAGATTTTTAGTTGTTTTAGCTTATGTTAAACTAGTTTTGTCTTATTTTAAGTCATCTTGAGGCCCCCTTGGACGTTTGCTGAGGCCCCCTAGTTGAGAACCACACCTTTAAACGACCCATCCAGACATGAATCTCTCAATATCTGCGATAACCTCAGTGCACTTGGGCTCGCATGCTAAATTAATAAGGGGGGGGGGGGTTTAAATAGGCTTTAATTCTGTATCGCAGACGGTCAGATGTATTGCCTCGCTAGCGTCACATCCGTTTTGTTGGCAGTTTGGGAGCAGTTTTTGTTGCTTTTCCTCATTAACACTCGATGCGTTAAAGATGAGGACCTTATTTTTAGCCGTGCACTGATTGGGTTTTAATCATACATAAAAAGAGGGGTTATGGGGCCAGCGAACATGTAAATCAAGTGGGCACAATAACAAGGTCAGAATGCACAACCTTCACACCTTCTCACTGTATTAGAGCTAAAGATATTTGGATATGATTGTTGAATAGGAGAATGGAGGAAAGTTTTAGCTTTCGTAGTGCAGATGTGATGGACATGACCTGTAATTAATTGTTCTCATCAAGCCTGCACTTGAGAATACAATGAGCGAGACATATTGTGCTTCATATTGTTTGCTGCAGTCGCACATGAATTAAACTCTTGGCAATACATCCAAACTGGCTCTGAAATGGTGCAGAAAGAGATGCAGATTTCATTCATTTATATGAAACACATGACACTAATTTTGCAGTTGAGTATTTGCTGACCGGTGGTAAATCAGCAGTTGTTTGGTGTAGAATGGTTCGAAAAAGGAAATATGAATAATATCTTGCCCCCCTGATGCATACACACAGACAGGAATAGCTCTTGACTGTTTTGTATGACATATTAGTTTACAACCATTTGTATTCATAGCCTGTCTTTTAGAGTTTTCTTATATGAAACGCTTGCAAATTATGATTTCAGATTTTACGGCTTCAATAAAATATTCCAGCACATTAGCATATATCTGGTGGGGATTATTGGTGTGCTGTGAGGGGTGGGTTTTGATTTACATCTGTGGTGTAAAACAAATAAAAATCTTGCTCTGTTTTTAAAATAGCAATAAATAACGTCTCTTCGTGGCAAGTTATGAGCAAAATGATAGCCTCAATAAAACCAATTATTTATCGCTAAAGATAAAGAAATGTTACATGTCAAATTTATAATAGACAACGGCCCCATGCAGGAAGCTTAGAAAATGTCATTTCCATGCAGTTAAAGACTATTGGTGTTTCATAACTAGTGTTAGAGAGTATGACTGTTATATCAAATACATCAGGGACCAATGTTATTCAGATAAAAGTGGCTTTGTGGACCATTGAAGCTTTGGATATCATCAGTTTTGGCCTCCTTGATTTGTATTATATATTGAAAGTTTCTTTATCCTAACCCATCTGCACTGGCTGCACTTGCAAAATGCTTAAAAAACTTACGTTCATGCTTAAAGCCAGAAAACAATTAAGAACTAAACGTAATATCTATAATAAATATTATTGAAACAAGAAAAATACCCTTAAGAAACATATTACAACTTTATTTCCAGATGATATATCTTGAATTAAGTCATTAAATGCAATCTTTAAAAGTACTGAGATTAAAAAAAGAAACAGTAAAAACAATTTGCCAAATTTTAAACAATTTTCGATAGATTTTTAATAAATTTTTAATTGTTTTAAGCAACAATCTTTTTTTTTTTCATTTTAATGCCTAAATCAAGAAAAAAAGCCAAATAAATAACAACAAATAAACCGAATTCTGAAAACAAGCCTTCAGAAAATGTATCTTGTTTGACCCCAACGACCCCATGCAGGAAGCTTAGAAAATGTGATTTCTATAACATTAAAGACTATTTATATTTCATATCTAGTGCTATGACAGGAGATAATTTTATTCAGGAAAACACTGCTTTGTGAAACATTGGATATCATTTGAACTATAAACGTTGACCCAAACAAGAACGCGAGACCTTTAACCAACCCCTGCAGTTTTTGCCTCCCTGTCCAGGTGTTTTGCTCTGATGTAGGAGTGCCATGTGTTTATTGAGATGGTGTGTGTGTGTGTGTGTGTGTGGTTTGAGATAGAGAATGTGTGGTGTAGATGCTCATTGCCCTCAGTGATCCTGGCTGCTTTCCAGCCCTCAGTTGGCCCTTAATCAGCGAGCTGTCATTCAAATAGAAGGAGTGACACCGCGCATATTCACCAGTCACCTGGGGCCCCCGATTTGCACAAAAACAACTCCCCTCAGAGTAACCACATACACACTTAGCAAACCAAGCACTGCTGATGCCCATCGACTTCAACTGTCCCACTCTAGAAAGCCGTTTAGCTGTATTGCAGCTGTGTTTACAGTAAACGCATTTTAATTTGTGCATTTAGATCCAGTTGTAATCAGGAGAACCGATCGCGTGACGCTGGCAGTGGTTGGCAGAGTGACAGTGATGCCAGCGAGCTCTCGGCCCAGCTGGAGATCAGCGCTCACCTGAGGAGGGGTCGCGTCAATCACCCATCCCGTCCTGCTTCCCGCGCGCCCCCCGACACCGCCTATTTACCCTCAAACAAAAGCGGCGTTCAACTTGAAAGCGCTGCGCGTGTGAGCGGGTGTGTGTCGCGATGGCAGAATAGATTGAGCTGTCAGAGCAGTTGCTCAGAGGGAAGATTAATAACCAACACAAACAATAACGTTCCCACCATCATCATAAATATGCTAATGACCGTTATCAATACAGCAGCTAATGGAAGCGCCGGAATTACAGAGACGGCCAAGAGAGAGGGCACGAGGGTCAGCCATTTATTCATAGACCGCTCTGATAAACCCACAGCGCGGTCCCTCAATAAAAGCACCCACCCTTAAAAGCTATCAGCTCGCGAGTAAGACAACACTTCATTGTGCGAGTGTGTGTGTGTGTGCGGTCGCAAATGGAGAGGTAAAGGAATATGCGTGCCAAGGATTTAATTAAGAGTCAACAGGGTGAGCTGAGCTGTTGGGTAGGGAGGGAGAAACTCAGTTGTTGAGATAATGACACTGTGGACCACTGATGTTTATTAGTAATCGGGCATCTGTTTATATGGAACTCCAAGAGAGATAACTTCTATAGGCCTTCAACAAAATAATTTTCTTGGTCTGTATTTTTAGGCTCTCCCATGACACAGAGGTTTTGGAGAATGGATGTAGCTATTTTTGTCGTGTTTTTCAGTAATATATATATGAAATATATATTAAAATAAACTGAGAAGCATATTTAGGCTTGTTTTCTGGAAATTGAATTATACATCAGTCATTCTTGAGATGTGGGACAAAACAGGTCCAGCAAGGGTAACCGCTATTAGCTTTAAAAAAAAAAAAATAATAAAAATTTTTTTTTTAATTTCATGAGGGATTAATAATAGAATGTATTTAACACAATTATCACCTTCAATTTAATTTTCTCATTATTATATCAAATCTGTGTTTCTTAATGTCCTCTCACTACATCTAAAACAGTGTGTCCATAGAGAAGGGTTCAAGCATTCATATGCAATAAAATGGATAAAAAAACAATTTTAATGATGAAAAAGAGCTTGTTTTATTAAAAGCAACACTTAATAATATCTCCTATCAAAGCAAGGTTGTTTTTTAATGACACATGCATGTTTCATAAGATTTTAAAGTTGAGTCCCCACTTTTTGTCAACACCGTCAGACATTCAATAAAATCGGGGAATATCATGGGCAGCTGTCACTCTAAAGGACCCCCTTGCCACAGTTCACCTCTGCAGAGTACATCTGTGTCAGACAGGCTATGCTAAGTTTTATACTTTTAGAATATTTTAAATCCTAATGTTATTATTTCCTTTGTCACAGCCATGATATATCAACACCATCTTCCAATTTCTGAGGAAATTATTTGAAATATTTAGATAATTTTATTCTCCTGAAGCAGGTTCCATTAGCATCTAGCACTACATGAACTCCATTGGTTTTGTGAAAGAAATGCCAAATTTGTCAACACCGTCAGATGTCACCACCATAATAATTTGTTCCAATGATATATCAAAATACTTAAATGTGACTCTTGAATAAAAGCTTTATAAACAATAACATACTCACTGATTGTTGTGTTTGTTTTAATACAGTAATTGACTGATTCAATGTATTTGATAGTTAAAATTAT